>NC_057747.1:29777385-29796176 GCF_004010195.1 Chiloscyllium plagiosum
TGAAGCATGAGGAACCAATGCAGACGTGTTGGTGCAGTGTTGGACTGAGGCAGTGGAAGCTTCTATGTGGCTGCTTAGAGTCAGTGGATTGTGCCATATTCAAGAATTCAGCCACTAACCTAAATGAGTATGTCACAACCATTACAGACTTCATTAGTATGTAAAAGACTGTGTGCCAAAGAAGTTAATCCAAATCTTTCCCAACTGCCAACCATGGATGAGCTGGGAGATTCACTCCCTACTGAAGTCCAGGTCTGAGACTTTCAAGTCAGCTGACCCTAACCTACACAGGAAATCCAGGTGTGACCTTTGTAAATCCATCTGAGATGCCAAAAGGCAATACCAAATACCATACCATGGCTCAAAACCCCAAACTAATCACGTGGACACCTGCCGTTTGTGGTAAGGCTTACACCACGTCATGAGCTACAAAGTGATGCCAAACTGACACGGGCAATAATACATCTCTACCCAGTGAGCTCTTTGAACAGAAGGTCTGTGAAACGATGTTACCTGTCCCAATAGCCTCAGATGCACCTGTACCTGTGGACACTACCTCAGATGCGAGAGTGTGAAGCCATGGAAAGCACCTGGCAGGATGAATTTCCTGGCCGTGCACTCAGATCACATGTGGACCAACTGGCAGGAGTACTCGCTGACATCTTTAACCTTTCCTTACTGCAATCTGAAATTCCCATCTGCTTCAAGAAGACCACTATCATCCTAGTGCCAAAAAAAACCCATGCAGCACACCTCAATAACTATTGTCCACTTGCTCTGACCTCCATAATTGCAAGTGCTTTGGGAGGTTAGTCTCGGCTCACATCAATTCCAGCTGACCAAACTGCCTTGATCCTTTTCAATTTGTCTATTGGTGCAACAGGTCCAAGGCAGACGCCATCCCCATGGCCCTGTGCTCATCCCTGGAACATTTGAGTAACAAGGATACCTACCTCAGGTTCCTACTTATTGACTACGGTCAGGGAGTTAGACAGATATCAATCGGGGGTCTGTTTACTCATTGTTTGGTGCAGTTAGGAGAAGTTATTTAAGGAGGTGGACCATGGTCAGTCTGGGGGTTCTGTGCACGATATTTCAAGGTGGGACAAGGGGTTATCAAGGGCCAGTGCTTCAGGACAGACGCCTAATGATGAGGAGTAGAGAGAGACTGGTATGTTCACCTAGGATTGGTGACAGGGAATGGGAATGAAATTGGCAGATGCAGATCAAGTATGGAAGTGGATAGGAACCGGTGGAGGTTTGAAGCCTCTGGGGTTGACAGGGAGAAGGGCGGGGCCGATCAGGAAGGGGACCTTTATGTTTCAGGATTCACCTACACAGAGAGGTGGAGTCTGGAACTCATTCTGGGGAGCAACTGCTCCCATCATCCTGGAAATGCCATGTATATAATGGAAATGAGACAGGCTGTGAGTGGAAGGTGGGTCAGAAGAATAAGGTGCTGTTGTCTGTGATGGGGGGGTCTCAACATGGAGCCCCTAGAAGCCAGACATTCAGGGTGTGACAGTGACCCTCATTGTGGGTTCAGTATTTCTTGTGAGCTGACACTCAGAGGACCACTGGAGACCCATTTCCTCTGAGGAGGAGAGGAACCCCATGGTGTGACTCCAGAAGACCCTGAGGATACTGGACCTTGATCCTCAGAGTGGCCTACCCAGCTGGAAGTCACTGGGTTCCCAAATCCCCACACCCCCTGCCTACAGCGGGGGAGAATAACCATTACTCCACACCCCCAGCCTACAGCGAAGGGATAACCATTACTCCACACCCCCAGCCTACAGAGAAGGGATAACCATTACTCCACACCCCCGGCCTACAGCAAGGGGATAACCATTACTTCACACCCCCGGCCTACGGCAAGGGCATAACCATCACTCCACACCCCCGGTCTACAGCGAAGGGATAACCATTACTCCACACCCCTGGCCTACAGCAAAGGGATAACCATTACTCCATACCCCTGGCCTACAGCAAAGGGATAACCATTACTCCACACCCTCAGCCTACGGCGAGGGGATAACCATTACTTCACACCCCTGGCCTACAGCGAAGGGATAACCATTACTCCACACCCCCAGCCTACAGCGAGGGGATAACCATTACTTCACACCCCCGGACTACGGCAAGGGCATAACCATCACTCCACACCCCCGGTCTACAGCGAAGGGATAACCATTACTCCACACCCCTGGCCTACAGCAAAGGGATAACCATTACTCCACACCCCTGGCCTACAGCAAAGGGATAACCATTACTGCATACCCCTGGCCTACAGCAAAGGGATAACCATTACCCCACACCCCCGGCCTACAGCGAAGGGATAACCATTACTCCACACCCCTGGCCTACAGCAAAGGGATAACCATTACTCCATACCCCCGGCCTACAGCGAAGGGATAACCATTACTCCACACCCCTGGCCTACAGAGAAGGGATAACCATTACTCCACACCCCCGGCCTACAGCGAAGGGATAACCATTACTCCACACCCCCGGCCTACAGCGAAGGGATAACCATTACTCCACACCCCTGGCCTACAGCAAAGGGATAACCATTACTCCATACCCCCAGCCTACAGCAAAGGGATAACCATTACTCCACACCCCCGGCCTACAGTGAAGGGATAACTATTACTCCACACCCCTGGCCTACAGAGAAGGGATAACCATTACTCTACACCCCCGGCCTACGGCGAGGGGATAACCATTACTCCATACCCCTGGCCTAAGGGGGGGGATAACCATTGCTCCACACCCCCGGCCTACAGCAAGGGAATAACCATTACTCCACACCTTGGCCTACAGCGAGGGGATAACCATTACTTCACACCCCTCCTCCCAGGCTGGCCTACTGCTCTCCTCTCCCCCTCAGGTTTTATAGTTTAAATTCTGGAATATTGGCCACCATGGGCCTCCTCTCCTGCCGGAAGGAATGGGTACTTGGTCTCCAGTGGTCCTCTGAGTTCCAGCATCTGGGGTATTTTTGTAGAGACATGGCAGTGATCAGCAGGCTCATTCCACTCTAATCTCACTGAAATGCCCCTGTAACGGGTTGGTACCTGGCTGGGGGCTGAGGAGAGATCTCTATTCTCTTGTGCTGTTGGTGATGTGGTGTTGATGACATCTTCCTGACAGTGTGAAGCATAATCAAGATCCAGGAACCTGAGTGAATGTGTCACGGCCAAGGGAGATCCGTGTAGCTGGTGAATGCCACATTGACAGAGCAGTCAGTGACAGCTGCACTGACCGTGCCATCAATGGGAGCAGCATCACTCCCTCCCCTCTAGACAGGAGCAAGATTCCCTCCTTGTGAAGGATGAGGAGGCAGGATGTCTGGTCCCTCTCCATCTGTCTGGGCCTATAATGAGCTGCTTTCTCTTGGAATGATAGAGAAGGAGAGGTTGAGTGAGCTGGAAGTGACATTCTGTTAGTGTTCGTGTAGGAGCTGAAAAGTGACCTGAGTGAGTGAGGAGGCAGCACGGAGGGTTAGTGGAGGGGGGAGGAGTGGTGTGAGAACAAACGAGGGAGGATGTTGCAGGTGATAGTGAGAGGGATGCAACGTGAAGTGCTGGGAGGTAGTTGGGTGCAAAGATGGAGTGAGTGTGAGATAGCAGAGACAAAACATTGACACTTACCCTAATGGAGTGCAGAAGGTCATGAACCTTCTTCCTGTATTACTGGACATTCCCCTGGATGGGTACGATTGCACTGATCTTGGAAATCATCCTGGTCTAGGCTGACAGGGTCTGGTGGTCCTGGGGGATAGAAAACAGCCCTCCTCTGCACCATCCCAACACCAGGATGGCGAGGTCCCTGATGCTACATTTCATAGGGACCACCCTTTCTCTGCCATGCCATCAGAGAATGGGTGCAATGGAGCTCTGGAACGTCAGTTCTTGTTCAAGATTATCTGTTTTCTCACTTCGATGGAGTGCCATTTGGCAGGTTAGCTTATTAATGACGTGGGTTCAGGAGGATTGAACAAGAAAGTCGCTGGGCCTCCTGGAAAGAAACTCACCATGAAAACCAAGTAAAATGATATGTTGCCAAAATATCATAATATTCAGCTTTTATTTGCCCCTTTGCACCCACTTGATTTAGTGCACTGGAAATCAAGCCCCAACACACTCACAACTGGGAAAAGATTTTGGTAAATTATGCAAAGTCCCCAGTTTTCCTAATTGATAAATTCAGGTTAAAGGAAAACACACACACACCAAGTTTCTGTACTTAACACAAAAATACCTGTTTATTACAAACACATTGTATTAAACCAATGGCAATGAGGAAATATAAATTACTGACTTATAACTCTACATCTTAAACTCTACTCCCCCACCCCTAAATTCAACCCCCTCCCCAAACTGCATAAACAGAGGCAGGTTGTGGCTATTTAAGAACCAGGGCACCACAACTTGATTGCATCTGACTCAACCACAATGAGGAGGAGGACAATGAGTTGTTTCTTTACCATTGACAGAAGCTGATTTGCTCACTGTTGCTCTCTTCCATTCATTGGTTGAGAATTAGTCCTTTCACTGTCTTTAAAGATATTTTATTTCTCCTTCAAGAAGAATAAACTTGTTTTGTTGTTAAACTTAAATTTGTAGCTTTGTATGTTTTTATTTCATTAGGAGACCACCTCAGTATAACCAGAATAAATGCGATCGATAAAGCAAGATTTCAATCTGGAATCTAAGGTATCCAGTCATAGCATCAGCTGAGATCAGTTTGATCACAACTTGAGGTTTTTCTGCTACTTGACGTGATATATTTTACAGAACTGTATGATGTTCTTGTGAGATCTTGTCCAGGTAAAATACTGTCTATCGGTCAGTGAGTTTTCCGTATTCCTACATGTCCTGCCATAGGAATTTCACTTGCTTCTTGCAATATCTCCTTCTGATAACTGGATGGTACTTCTATGTGATGAACGATTCTTCACCACATTCTCCTGTGATGATGTCTTTACTTTTGGATTTAATATAAAGGAATCCCAAACTCCTTCAAGTTTAGTTTCAGTGTGAATTCTCTCTTTGTGTCAACTTATTTCACTTAGGATGGACTTTCTGAGCTTCAATCAATGAAGATCTGCTATTCACTTCTTTTGAATTATCCACATCCTAAGGAAGATTCTGATTACTCTGACATCCAGTTGTGGTATTACTGTGCTATCTGGGTAGAGAGTCCATGGTGATGCACAGCACAAAACCAGACCTTTTGGTATAACTCATCCAAGCTGACATCTGGTGATGGATGGGCGTTTAGCCATTGCTCTGGTCATAACACATGATGGAATAAATACTTTTAACCTGTTCTTATAACTGTACTGTCTCTTTAACCCCCTTTAAGCTTTCTGTGATTATATGTGATACCATGATCATCACTTCAGGTAAATAAGTCCGTGGGAGTAAGCTTAGTCCATCCATGGGTAATTTCTGAACTATTTCTACCACCATCACTCTTTGGATAATAATTCACACTCACGATATAATCTCTATCTCTGCTTTTTCCCAACACTCGTGCTTTCGTTGAAATCTCTGGATGGAAATCTAGATCCTTCAGCAACAAAACAGTTTGAGTACTTCCTGGCCTTTTGTTCAAATTGTGAAACTTTTGATTGAAGCTTTCCGAACCAAATTATATGCAGCCAATATAGATCTTTTTCACTGTGTCATAATCTCTGACAGTGAGCCATATATTTGCTAGCTTTACCTAGCTACTTACTCTGCATGGACATTTCCTTTGGCCAATTCATTTGCCTTATTATTTTCTCAATAACATGAAGAATGCTCCTTTTCCTCAAATTTTGGTTGGTTCTGTACATACTTAAATATTTCCTCACTGGACTTTGAACTAGGACTGGATTTTCCCATCAGGCCTGAGACAACCACCTCGCAGCTTTTTTTTAAACTTCATTATAAACATAATTTATTTTTCTTTCTCTCTCTTTCTGCAAACTCAAGTCTTTTAAGTTCAATTTCTCTTTTTATCTGAACTTCCATGTCCATTATGTTCCATTTCATCTCCTTTTCCTTGCGTTTCTCTTCTCTCTGAAATTTAAGTTTTTAAAACTCTTTCTATCTTCAGATCTTCATTTGTTCTACATACTCAAACTGCTTTCACTGGAACTGAATATGATTCTGATGTCTCTTTGCTTGGAATACCTGGTTGCTCTTAGATCTCTTAAGCTCAAATGCCATGCTTGTCCTTCACATATTTCTGCAATCCCACTTCCAGCTTACTTGCCAATCCATTCGGCTTGGTTTTTGTGATTGCTTGTAAGCTTGACAGGGACCTTACATCTGCAGAAGGCTTTAGAAAGTTCTAATGCCATTCTAATGTCATAGTACATAACCCGGAGTTCACTTTTATCTCTTTATCACTTATCAACTATACACCAGACCTTACATTGTTCGACATATTTTGGAAAAAAGGCAAAGAGCCCCAACTTTATCAAAACTCATTGGAATAATGCATTGGAAATCAAGCCTCACTATTGCCAGAGTCATGTGAAAATGCTCACCAGTTTACCGTACTTAACAAGTACAGAAATATGAACAAATTGTCTTTAAACAATGATAATTAGGAAATATGAACTGCTGAATTATAACTCTACAACTTGAGTTCTATTTCTTCTTCAGGATAGAGCAACTTCACAAACAGACACACAAAGACAGACACAACACGGATATTAAGGGTGTGAAAATAACTAGAACATCAGGGAAACACAGTTCAATAGCACTAGTCTGGATGTGGGATTGATGAGTTGTGTCTTTTGGATTCTTCCATTTCATTTTCACTCTTTGCTGTTAACACAAGAATGTTTACATGCTGATGCTCTTTCATTCACTGGTTTGGAATTTGATCCTTTCTCTTTGCAGATTGGATGGCTTCCTGCTGCACTGGTCCCTCACAAGCCATGGTCAGAAGCCAATCAAACACTGTTGCCAAGTAACTGTCCCTTAGTTCAGAACTCATTGGCTCATTGATGTTGCTTTTGCTCTCAGTGTTCCAAGGGAAAGCAGCATTGCGTGCATGATCTTTCAAAATGCAGCCATATCTTTGCACAGACTCCTTAGTTTAAAGCAGTATCTTTCCTTTTAGTCCACATCTCAAAAGTAAAGAAAATAATTAAGATGTCCTCTTTTTCCTTGAATAAGATCATCACTCATTCTCCTGAACATCAAAACGTACAGGCCCAACCTACTCATAAGACACACCTATAGCCCAGAAATCAGCGGAGTGAAACAAAAAGAGAAATTGCTTAAAGAGGGCCGAAGGGCCTGTTTCCACACTGTAAGTAATCTAATCTAATCTAATCTCAGCAGGTCTGGCAGCATCTGTGGAGAGAGGGCAGGGTTTGATTTGTCTGATTTCACTCCATTGATGCTGCCAGACCTGCTGAGCTTTTCCAACAATTTCTGTTTTTGTTTCTGATTTATAGCATCTGCAGTTCTTTCAGTTTTTTTCAGCTGAACTGTTTTCAATACAGGTATATCCCTTTGGAAGTAAGGAGATCAAAATGATACACCACACTTTACGTGTAACTGAACAAAGCCCTGTACATTTGTAGCAAGACAATCCTACTTTATACTCCACATCCTTACAATTAAACTCATATTCCATTTGCCTTTTCATGTGCTGTATCACGTACTCATTTATTGCTATTCAAGTACAAAGACAACCAGGTCCCTCTGTGTTGCAACATTCTGCAGTCTCTCTCTATTTTAATAATATTTTGTCATTTATTCTTCCTGCTAAAGTGGACAATCTCACTTTTGTCTCATTTTATTTCATCTGCCAGGTTTTATCTAATCACTTAACTTCTTTTTATCCCTTTGCAGATGCTTTGTGACTGTCTCACAACTCACAGTCCATCAGTAAATATGGCTATAGTGCAGTCAGTCCTTTCATCCAAGTCATCGATATGGATCATAAACAGCTGAGGGCCCAGTATTGGTCCCTGTAACACTTTGCTTGTTAGCATTTCTCATCCAGTATCACAGAACCAGAGAATCATTACTGCACAGGAGAAGCCCATTGGCTGTGCCAGCTCTCTGTACTGGCATCTCACCTGCTGCCATTCTACTGCCTTCTCCCTGTAATCTTGAGAATAATACATTTATCCTGACCCTGTTTCCCATTAGTCTATCCTCTGTCCAGCTAAAACATCACTCCCAACACTATGAGCTCTCATCCTCTGGACCAACCTTTTTATGTGGTACCTTATTGGATGCCTTTCAGAAATCTCAATATGGTATATCCACTGAATCCTGTTTATCCATCCTACTTGTTACATCTTCAAAGAAAGCTCATGAATTTGTCAAATTACTAGAGTCTATAATTAAGGATGGGATGACTGAACACCTCAAATTTTCAGCTGATCAGAATCAGCATGCTTTTGTAAATATGGACTCATGTAATTGTTTTGGAAAGGTGTTACAGGTTTTTTTAAAATAAGAACTTGCAGAGGAACTTAAATGTCCTCATTAAAGACTGTTCCCCAACATTAAAGCTCACAGAATTGAAGGCAAATGGGTGACTTGCTCAGGAAACAAAAGATGAAGCTAAAGGGCAGGTGTTCTCATTGACAGGATGTGACTAGCTGTGTCTCACAATGATCTGGGCTGGCACGTCAAATATTCATCATCGTCATTAACATCTCAGACAATGGGAGAGAAAAAGTCACATCTAAATCTGCAAATGACACAAAGACAAGTGACATTGGGAGCTGTGTCGATAGAAGCACAAAATTATAAAGAATTATTAATAGGGTTAGCTGTATATTATAGGTGTTCAGTTGTCTGCAACTGGTAAGTTTATCTGCAGTTTCACTTGTGCACTGGTAAGTAGACACATACTGAAACTGTGGTTAATTAAACAGAAAATGCCAGATATACTCATGAGTATTGTAAATAAATGTAGGCCCGCCAGCAACGCCCACACCTCATTAATGAATATAAGCAAAATGTTTTTAAACGTCAGGCAAAGTCTGTAGAGAGAGAAACACAATTAATGTTTTAGCTTTCAAATCTCTCATCATAATTGTTGGGTTCGGAGGTGCATGGTTGTAATGTGTAACTCTGTAAATAAATGCTTAGAAAGGTGTACATACTGGATCCAGTTTCATCCTTCATCACTGGCTTTCTGCAATCAAACAAATTGATTAAGTCAATTAGACAATGGGCAAACTAATTTCAAGAGAAACAAACATGAGGTAATTCACTTTGGATAAACAGATCATCGTAAAATGGTGAAAATCTCTGTACCCTGGAAGCTCAGAGGACCTGGACAAGGGAGGGATGGGTATTTACATCATTAAAATATCAGGAACAGTGAAAGACAAATGGAATATTGGGCCTCAGACTGGGGGCCTAGAAAACAGGCAGGGAACATTATAGTGCAGCAACATTTGGGCCAGTTACAGACTCTGATGATCAATTATAAATTCTGATTCTTAATTCTGTAAAATGATTTTCCATATTAGCTGCTTTGCAACATTTATACCAGAAAGAAAGGAATAAAAATCAATTTGTCACACCACTTTACAGATCTGTGAGCAACAAGTTGTCTGTTTAGTGAAGGCTTCCTCAGTGAGTGCCTCACTCATCCAGGAGTCAACTGCAAAGATTCAAGCTCATGACCCAGGCTGACATGGAAGTGTACCACTGAGGGAGTGCTGCACTCTCAGAAGTGCTGTCTTTTTGTTTAGACATTAAACCAAGGCCCTTCTGTGCTCTTGGATCAGATTTCACTGCACAGTCAGGCCCAGGCTAATGATCTGGTGACTAGGACTCAAATCCTACCATAGCAGCGGCATCACCTGCTCTGGTTGAGATTTGTTTACCAAGCAATCTTTCCATTGAGAACCATGTGACACTACAGGGCCAAGAGAGCTCTGCAGAGCTCAAGGGTCAGGAGTCACGGCTCATTCCTGTCCACTGCCTCAGAATTTCTGTACCCTCTGCTTTCCCCCAGTCAGGTGACTCTTGTATATTCAGCTTCCCCAGAAGTATGTCTTCCCCATTTATTGTGCATTGCACAGGGTAAGAGGGAGGCTGTGAGCTTAGCACAAAACAAATCTGGAATTAAAAGTCTAATAATGACCATGAATCCATTGTCCAGATCCCAAACACTCCATGCCTGTTCCAGTTTCACTGATTTGCTGACAAGATTCACTCAGCAGTGGGAGGCAGACTCCTGCTGCAGTCCCAGACACTGAGATCATTGAAGGTGATCCTTCTCTACATCATAACTGAACCAGGGTGAACCCAAAATGACATAGACTGACAAAGATACCCACCCAAATGTAATCCCCAAATCTAATGACTGCACCTACACCAGCTCAATATTCAACAACAGCCTTCCCCACTGACCTCGGAAGGCAGGATTTGCTGGTCTAACTGTCCCAGTAGAATTCACCAGGAGGACCCCTCATGAGTGATCCATTCAGAGGTGTGCTGGGCCAGATACCAATATGATGCCTCCACAGTCAGATAGGTTTCTGACAGCAGTCAAAACAAAACATAAAACTGTGGAAGCTGGAAATCAGAAACAAACAGAAATAGCTGGAGGAACTCAGCAGGTCTGGCAACATCCGTGGAGAGAAAGCAGAGTTAACATTTTGGGTCCAGTGACACTCCTTCAGAATACATTCCAGCTATTTCTATTTGTGTTTCAGCTTTCTCACACTCACTGTTTCAGTTCAAAACTGAAGACCAGCCACAAGAGTAAAGAGATAATGTGAGAGAGTTAACAAGTTCAGGAATGAATTGAAACAGGCAGGTGTAGAATAAAGAATGAAAGCTGAAAGTGGAGGATGTAGATCAGTAACAGAAACAAAAATCTGTTGTAAAAATATCAACCATTAATTAGACGGAACAAGACTAAAGGTAAGTGACTTGCACCAAATCAGTATTTATCTCAATGACCATCATGACAATGGGAACTGAACAGCCAGCTCTCTCATTAATAGCTTACTTTGGAAAGGTCACATTATTCCAGAGTGACTCAGTTTCCAAAGGTGATCAAACAAATCATTCCAGCCCTGCTTCAATTGAATAGTAAATACAGTGTGCTGTGTGCTCGCTGTCTGGTAGCTTGTTGCTATAGTGAGAACCTGGACAATGTCAACCTGCAATAACAAGGGAGAATGAGAGAGACAGACAGACTGAAACCGAGAGAGAGAGAGAGAGAGAGAGATAGAGGGAGAGAGAGAGAGAGAGAGAGAGAGAGATAAGAGGGATCAAGGAAAAAATTCTTTAAAACTGTTAAATATTAGTTCAACTGATCCTGTATACTTTAGAATGCAGTGCCAGTACAACAAAGCATTCATTACCAAAATTTTCATTCTATTTTTCTCTCGGGGATGTGTGAGCAATTTTGGGCACGATATCTCAGGAAAGATGTACCGACACTGCAGTGGATCCAGAGGAGGTTCATGAGAATGATCCCAGGAATAATTTGAGGAACATTTGAGGACTCTGGGACTCGAAGGAGTTTAGAAGGATAAGGGGAATCTAATTGAAACTTATAGAAAACTGAATAACCTGGACAGAGGAGATGTTGGGAAACTGTTTCCATCAGCCGGAGAGACTCAAACCCAAGGGCACAGCCTCAGAGTAAAGGGAAAACCCTTTAGAACAGAGATAAGGAGAAACATCTTCAGCCAGAGAGTGGGGAATCTGTGGAATTCACTGCCACAGAGGGCTGTGGAGGCCAGGTCACTGAGTATGTTTGAGACAGAGATAGAGAGGTTCCTGAATGTCAAGGAGGGGTCAAAGGCTATGGGGAGAAAGTGGGAGAATGGGGTTGAGAAACTTAGCAGCCATGATGGAACAGACTCGATGGGTTGAATTGCCTAATTTCTTCTTGTATGACGAGAGAGAGAGAGAGAAACCCTGAAAGAGATTGACATGGAATGAGTGAGAGAGGAAAAGGCAGAAAGAAAGAGGGAGAGAAGAATAAAAAGAAAGAGGCAAATAGACAGAGAAAGAGAGAAAGGGGTAGAGAGAGAAAGATAAAGAGAGAGAGAGGGAGAGAGAGACTGTGTGTCTCTACAATAACAGGACAAACATAAAATGCCTGGCCACAGTTACTTCAACAAATCCTTTGAGGATTGGATTTGACATTCAAACAGTGTAGAAATAGAGCAGCTTCATCTGTAGGGTCAGTGCTCAGCTCCATAAGCCACTAAAATAACTTTCTGGCATCGGGTTTCATTAAATGAAAGATGAGGATGCCTCAAGATGTGATGCTGTGATATAGAGAAAGGTTTGGCAAAGATGTAGATATTTTATCGAAGACTGTTGACTTCAGATATCAGACAGCGAATGGGATGAAGCTGTTATTCGTTTCAATGTGAAGACAATAAATATTTTATAATATAAAATAATCATGGCAATGCGAACACTGAATGATTGTTTAAATTTTGGTTAAGAACTCCATCTTTAATTTGTTGTGCACACAGAGTATCACTGGGGTACAGAGTCCCACACACACTGACTCTCACTGGGGTACAATCCCACACACACTGACTCACTGACTCTCACTGGGGTACAATCCCACACACACTGACTCTCACTGGGGTACAGAGTCCCCCACATACTGACTCTCACTGGGGTACAGTCCCACACACACACTAACTCTCACTGGGGTACAGAGTCCCACACACGCACTGACTCTCACTGGGGTACAGTCCCACACACACACGGACTCTCACTGGGGTACAATCCCACACACACTAACTCTCACTGGGGTACAGTCCCACACACACGGACTCTCACTGGGGTACAATCCCACACACACTGACTCTCACTGGGGTACAGTCCCACACACACTGACTCTCACTGGGGTACAGCTCCCACACACACTGACACTCACTGGGGTACTTGGGCTCTCTCACACGGACTACCTACAGCAGGAGGATTGCTGTAGCTTATGAAGACAGCACACCACCACCTTCTCAAGGGTAACTAGGGACGGGTAATAAACGATGCCCAGCCAGCGACACCCATTTTCCTGGATGAAAAATGTAAAGCAATCAGCACAAACATCAAGCAGTAACATTGTTAAAGGCAGAATGGAAGAGGCTCAATGAAGATTTTTCAATTACTTTTAATCCATACACATCAGTGATTGCAACAATTTGTGATGAATGGGACCCTGAGCACCTGCATCGACCAATCAGACCATTTTAACAAAGATTGTGAGATCACAGCCTCAGAGTCCCAATGATAACCAATACCTGGTGAATGTGGGTGGGGAGTGCAGCGAAGGAAGGGGAGGTGAAGTGATGGAGTGGGTGGGTGCAGGGGTGTGGAGCTCATTCTTGAGGATGGGGATGGAACAGGAGAATGGAGCAGGGGAAGGGAAGTGGAGGTGGAGGGGGAAATGGAAACTGTGGGGGAGGAGAATGGAGATGGTGGGGTAATGGGGATGGAGGGGGCATAGAGATAGCAGAGGTGCAGTCTGGGAGAACTGAGAGTGGATGGGGATGAAGGGGAAATGGAATTAGTTGGGCAGGCGCATGAGAGAGTTGAGATGGTGGGAGGTGGAGATGATTGGGTGGGGCAGGGGATGCTGCTCTGGGTGCAATGTTTACACTGATCAAGTCTCAAAGCTGGAACAAGGTGGAATTAAGTCTATTCGTGAAGCCCCTTCTACAGTGAACCCTCCTGGCTGATGGGAGTCTGTGTGTCAGATTGTTAATACTCCCATCTTGAGTATTGGAACGTCTGCCCCTGACTGTGTGGGGATGGAGCCGATTATAGCTCACTCTGAGTTAAACATACAGTTTGAACCAGGTCCCCCTTCATGGGCTAAGCCAGACATTGATGCTAGGACCCCAGGGTCAGTTCCCTGATAGGTTTATGTTACTGACAGAACCAGATACCCAAGAAAAACTCCACACTGGGGGTCATACTGGGGTTTCTGGGTATGCCCAGCAGGGGTAGTGTTCTGTGCTACTGGGGTTTTTGGAGTTATCCAGCAGGGGCAAGCTGTGTTACACTGATGTTTATTAATCAGCTGATTTATATGGACCAGTGGATGGCCATTCCAGAACTTGCCATTAAACAAGATCCTGATATTAATTCCACACTGGGTTCCAGCTAATTGGCCGGATGGTGCATCATCCTCCAAAACACAAATTTGTTCCGACCCGGCAATCTCACTCTCTCTGTCCCATGTAGCTCATACCCCAGGCCTGACCAATCAGAATGGCAGTGCCAATGTCCAAACATCTATTTTGGTTTTGAATGTGGCAGAGAGGGGGCTGAGAGACCCTTTAATCCTGAAGATACTCAGTGAAATACAGCACCCACACACACAGCCATCGGGAATAATAGACACGAGAATCTTCACCAGAACAAAAGAAAAGTTATTGATAAAACAATACAAAATAGTTTCCATAAACCACTATGGGGGCAACTGACTATTTGGTTTCTAATTAAATGCTTTAAATAAATGCATATAAATATTTTCTCTTTTTTTCCTTCTGATCCCCTTTTTCCAGTTTCACAATGTAGTAAGAGTACAGATATCCGAATGTCACTTTCCTAAATCACAGTCTCTGTACTCTTCCTTCCTAACCAGAAACGGCACCTCCTCCGCAGCAACCACAGGCAGGAATGCTGTATTTTCACCTGCTCGTTCCTCACACTCATTGATCAGTTCATAGTCCTCGGCCCTTTGACTGGCAAATGCCAGGATCTGGATCTGTTGTTGTGCGGTCTGCAGCAGCGCCTCCACCTGCTGCCTGTCTGCTTGATGGTCTGGGGTACTCGGGCCACTGAGAGGAACCAGCTCAGCAGGATAACAGTGAGGCTGATGCTCTGGGCTATCAGACTCGGCACTCTCCTTTGGCACCTGGACAGAACTCTTCTCCTCCACTGAAGGGTCTACAGGCAGCGAGGCCACCCAGCAATAAGGAACTACTTGGCTCTCCTTGAACTGCAGAGCACAGAGCTGGATGGCTTGATGGCAGTGTACAGGCTGTATAACATTAAGAGAATTCTCCGGAGATTTCCAACAAGTGGCTGACGGTCTAAAAGGTAATTAGAATTGAACATATATCAGGCAATGGACAGTGAATCTTCACAGCATGTAGGAGACACACTGAGTAACACGCAGGCAACTGACAAGACCTACCCTTGGTTGGTGTCTGAGCAATCACCCTTGGATGAAGCAAGCTGTGCCTGTATCTGGCTGCTTGCACTGACAGATGATGAGTCGGAGGGTTCGATAACAGCACTCAATGACCCTTGTGTCACTGGGGGCGATGGGCCTGGACTGACCTTCGATGACAATCTTCCCAGTTGCCTTGGGCTGAGGGATGAGGATGGACAATACCTGCAGTCAAAGAGATCATTAAAGCAGTATATCGCGATGCCAAGGTAATGAAGGCTATGGACCAAGTGCTGGGAAATAGGATTTGAACAACGGGATTTGAACAACGGGATTTAAACAATGGGATTTGAACAACAGGATTTGAACAACGGGATTTAAACAATGAGGTGCTTGTTTTTGACCAGCACAGACTTGATGGGCTGAAGGGCTTTTTCCATGTTGTAGACCTCCTTGATTCTGTGATCACTTATGAGGAGAGAATCCTGGATTTAGAAGAAAGCGCAGAGAAACGTGTAGCATCAGGAACTGTGTCCCTCCAACAGCTCCCTCCAACATTCCTGGAATAGCCTTTGCTTTGTTTCCCAGGCAAAAATGAGGACTGCAGATGCTGGAAACCAGAGTTTAGATCTGGAAAAGCAGGTCAGGCAGCATCCAAGGAGCAGGAGAATCGACGTTTCGGGCAAAAGCCATTCATCAGGAAGGGCTTTTGTTTCTTGTTTAGTGACTACAGGGAGCTGTCATTCCTAACTCTCTCATATTGAGAATTTCATAGATGGGGCTGGGGGATAGTGGGAGGCTGGAGGGAAAGTGATCATAGAGTCAAAGAGATGTACAGCATGGAAACAGACCCTTCGGTCCAACCCGTCCATGCTGACCAGATATCCCAACCCAATCTAGTCCCACCTGCCAGCACCAGGCCCATATCCCTCCAAACCCTTCCTATTCATATACCCATCCAAATGCCTCTTAAATTTTTGCAATTGTACCAGCCTCCACCACATCCTCTGGCAGCTCATTCCATACATGTACCACCCTTTGCGTGAAAAAGTTGCCCCTTAGGTCTCTTTTATATCTTTCCCCTCTCACCCTAAACTTATGCCCTCTAGTTCTGGACTCTCCACCCCCAGATAGAGGGGATGGAGGGCAAAGAAGGAGAAGGGGAGGAGGGGTGAAGGTGAGGGAGGTGGGCTCGGAGTTTTTTCAACACAGTGGGTGTTGAAATGAGGTAGAATGAGAAGTGAGGTCTTGCATCAAGAATTTATAGAGTGAGACAGTAGATTAAAGAGCAGGACCTCAAAAGTTGCACTTTCTGCATTACTCCGAGTGCCAAGGGCCAGCATGTGTGGGAGAACAGAGCAGATGTGTGTGTGTGTGTGTATGTGAGTGTATGTGTATGTGAGAGAGTGTGTGTGTGAGAGTGCACGTGTGTGAGAGAGTGTGCGTGTGAGAGTGTGTGTGTGCGTGTGGAGAGAGAGTGCATGTCTGTGTGTGTCAGTGTGCGAGAGTGCGTGTGGGTGTCTGTCTATGCGAGAGAGTGCATGTGTGCGTGTCTGTGCGAGAGAGTGCATGTATGCGTGTCAGTGTGCAAGGGAGTGTGTGTCAGGGCGCATGTCAGTGCACGTGAGAGAAAGAGTGCATGTGTGTGTCAGTGTGCGTGAGAGAATGTGTGTGTCAGTGTGCGTGACAGTGAGAGTGAGAGAGTGCATGCGTCAGTGTGCGTGACAGTGAGAGTGAGAGAGTGCATGTGTCAGTGTGCGTGAGAGTGAGAGTGAGAGAGTGCGTGTGTCAGTGTGCATGAGAGTGAGTGAGAGAGTGCATGTGTCAGTGTGCGTGAGAGTGAGAGAGTATGCGTGTGTGAGAGAGAGTGTGTGGAGGAGTTGTTGCCTGGATCATTGGGACTGTTTCTGGGGAAGGGTGTAAAGGCTTTACAGGTGGCAGAGTATTGAAACGTAATCAGGAGAGCTCCAAAAATTAATAGATGGAAAGTACAACAGGGACAGTTCAGGACTGGAGCTAAGTCTGGGGAATGAAGCCTGAGGCATGTTTGAGGTGACAGTGAGGCAGCATTCTTATGAACGTGACCACAAGACAAAGCATTTTAGATTTGTTATGGAAAAGGAAAAAGGGATGGTCATTAAAAAGAGTTTTGAATATAAATTTTATTAAAATAAGGCAAGATCTAACCAAAGTAGATTGGGAAGAGCAAGTTGAGGGTCAATCCATAGCAGAACATTGGGTAAGGTGTGGGGGATGATGTTCCAAAAGGACATGGGGAGACTACAGGCCTAACATGTTACCTTCAGAGTGAAATAATGAAGCAAGAAGCCGAGAGAACCTTGGATACCTTGGAATATTTAGGACTGAATAAAACAGACAAGACAGGCTTTTAAGAGGGAAACAAGGAAAAAATTAATGGCTGCCCTGGTGGATTCCAGAATTTGCAGGAAGGAACTTAAGAATTGGGAGAGCAAAGAGGGAGCATGAAAAAAATACACTGACAGGCAAGATATGGGAGAATCCCAAGATATTCTTAAGGACATTCATGGAAGTATCACCGAGGAGAAGGACATAATGGATTTTGAGGTTAGGGATAGATGTTTGAGTACTCTAAGTCAAGTTGGCATAAGGAGGGAGTAAGATTTGGGTATTCTAAAAGGCATTAAGGTAGACAAGTCCCCAGGTCCGGATGGGATCTATCCCCATTGAGGGAATAGGTTACTGAGGGAAGCGAGAGAGGAAATAGCTGGGCTTTAGCAGATATCTTTGCAGCATCCTTGAACAAGAGTAAGATCCTAGTGGACTGGAGAATTGCTAATGTTGCCCTGTGTTTAAGAAGGGTAGCACGGTAATTATAGATCTGTGAGCCTGATGTCAGTGGTAGGGAAACTGCTGGAGAAGATACTGAGGGATAGGATCTATTCCAATTTGGAAGAAAATGGGCTTATCAGTGATAGGCAACATGGTTTTGTGCGGGGAAGGTCATGTCTTACAAATTGAAAAGAATTCTTTGAAGAGGTGATAATGTTGATTGATGGGGCAAGGAATGTAGATGTTATATACGTGGACTTTTGTAAGGTGTTTGATAAGGCTGCCCATGGTAGGCTGATCGAGAAGGTGAAGTCACATGGGGTTGTAGCTAGATGGATAGAGAACTGGCTGGGCAACAGGAGACAGAGAGTGGTAATGGAAGGGAGTTTCTCAAAATGGAGACCTGTGACCAGTGATGTTCCACAGGGATCCATGCTGGGACCACTATTGTTTGTCATATACATAAATGATCTGAAGGAAGGTGTAGGTGATCTGATTATCAAGTTTGCAGATGACACTAAGATTGGTGGAATAGCAGATAGTGAAGGGGAATATTAGAGAATATAGCAGAGTATAGAGAGATTGGAGGGTTGGGCAAAGAAATGGCAGATGGAGGTGATACATTTTGGAAGATGCAATTAACAAGCAAACTATACATAGAGTCATAGAGATGTACAGCATGGAAACAGACCCTTCGGTCCAACCTGTCCATGCCGACCAGATATCCCAACCCAATCTAGTCCCACCTGCCAGCACCAGGCCCATATCCCTCCAAACCCTTCCTATTCATATACCCATCCAAATGCCTCTTAAATGTTGCAATTGTACCAGCC
>NC_057747.1:29796642-29809154 GCF_004010195.1 Chiloscyllium plagiosum
ATCTGCAAACTTACTAACTGTACCTCTTGTGCTCGCATCCAAATCATTTATGTAAATGACAAAAAGTAGAGGACACAACATCGATCCTTGTGGCACTCCACTGGTCACAGGCCTCCAGTCTGAAAAACAACCTTCCACCATCACTCTCTGACTTCTACCTTTGAGCCAGTTCTGTATCCAAATGGCTAGTTCTCCCTGTATTCCATGAGATCTAACCTTGCTAATCAGTCTCCCATGGGGAACCTTGTCAAACGCCTTACTGAAGTCCATATAGATCACATCTACTGCTCTGCCCTCATCAATCTTTGTTACTTCTTCAAAAAACTCAATCAAGTTTGTGTGACATGATTTCCCATGCATAAAGCCATAGTGACTATCCCTAATCAGTCCTTGCCTTTCCAAATACATGTGCATCTGTACCTCAGGATTCCCTCCAACAACTTGCCCACCACTGAGGTCAGGCTCAACGGTGTATAGTTTCCTGACTTGTCTTTACCGCCCTTCTTAAACAGTGGCACCACATTTGCCAACCTCCAGTCTTCCAGCACCTCACCTGTGACTATTCATGAATCAAATATCTCAGCAAGAGGACCAGCAATCACTTCCCTCGCTTCCCACAGAATTCCAGGATACAGGTCCTGGGGATTTATCCACCTTTATGCGTTTCAAGACATCCAGCACTTCCTTCTCTGTAATATGGGCATTTTTCAAGTTGTCACCATCTATTTCCCTACAGTCTATATCTTCCATATCCTTTTCTACAGTAAATACTGATGCAAAATACTCGTTTAGTATCTGCTCACCTCCTACCGCCTTGCTGATCTTTGAGGGGCCCTGTTCTTTCCCTAGTTACCCTTTTGTCCTTAATGTATTTTGAAAAACCCTTTGGATTCTCCTTAACTCTATTTGCCAAAACCATCTCATGTCCCTGTTTTGCCTGCCTGATTTCTCCTTTAAGTATACTCCTACTTCCTTTATACTCTAAGGATTCACTCGATCTATCCTGTCTATACCTGACATATGCTTCCTTCTTTGTCTTAACCAAAACCTCAATTTCTTTAGTCATCCAGCATTCCCTACACCTACCAGCCTTCCCTTTCAGCCGAACAGAAATATACTTTCTCTGGATTCTCGTTATCTCATTTCTGAAGGCTTCCCATTTTCCAACCGTCCCTTTACCTGAGAACATCTGCCTCCAATCAGCTTTCAAAAGTTCTTGCTTGATATCATCAAAATTGGTCTTTCTCCAATTTAGAACTTCAACTTTTAGATCTGGTCTTTCCTTTTCCATCACTATTTTAAAACTAATAGAATTATGGTCGCTGGCCCCAAAGTGACACCTCAGTCACCTGCCCTGCCTTATTTCCCAAGAGTAGGTCAAGTTTTGCAGCTTCTCTAGTAGGTACATCCATATACTGAATCAGAAATTTTCTTGTACACACATAACAAATTCCTCTCCATCTAAACCCTTAACACTATGGCAGTCCCAGTCTATGTTTGGAAAGTTAAAATCCCCTACCATAACCACCCTATTATTCTTACAGATTACTGAGATCTCCTTACAAATTTGTTTCTCAATTTTCCTCTGACTATTAGGGATCGATAATACAATCCCAATAAGGTGATTATCCCTTTCTTATTTCTCAGTTCCACCCAAATACCTTCCCTGGATGTATTTCCGGGAACATCCTCCCTCAATATAGCTGTAATGCTATCCCTTATCAAAAACACCAGTCCCCATCCTCTCTTGCCTCCCTTTCTGCCCTTCCTGTAGCATTTGTATCCTGGAACATTAAGCTGCCAGTCCTGCCCATCCCTGAGCAATTGCTATGATATCCCAGTCCCATGTTCCTAACCATGCCCTGAGTTCATCTGCCTTCCCTGTTAGGCCCCTTGCATTGAAATAAATGCAGTTTAATTTATTGGTCCCACTTTGTTCTCTGCTTTGTCCCTACCTGCCCTGACTGTTTGACTCACTTCTGTTCTCAACCGTACCAGTCTGAGATTGAAATCTTTCCTCACTATCTCCCTGGGTCCCACCACCCCACCTTACAAGTTTAAATCCTCCTGAGCAGCTCTAGCAAATCTCCCTGTTACTCCCCTTCCAATTTAGGTGCAATCCATCCCTCTTGTATAGGTCACTTTTACCTCAAAAATGTGAATCCTTCTCCCATACACCAGCTCCTCAGCCATGCATTCATCTGCTCTATCCTCGTATTCCTGCCCTCACAAGGTCATAGCACCGGGAGTAATCCAAATATTACTCATCTCAAGGACCTCCTTTTTAAATCCCTGCCTAACTCTCTGTAATCACCCTTCAAAATCTCAACCTTTTCCCTGCCGATGTCATTGGTTCCAATTTGGACAATGACCTCTTGCTGGCCCCTCTCCCCCGTGAGAACATTCTGCATCCTCTCTGAGACATTCTTGATCCTGGCACCAGGGAAGCAACATAACATTGTGATTTTTCGCTGCTGGCCACAGAAACGTCTGTCTGTACCTCAGTCTAGACAATCCTCTAGCACAATTGATCGCTTGGAACCCAACGTACCTCTCATTACATTGGAGCCAGTCTCAATACCAGAAACTTGGCTGTTGGTGCTACATTCCCCTGAGAATCCATTACCCCTTCCATTTTCCAAAACAGCATACTTGTTTGAGATGGGGGATAACTACAAAAGACTCCTGCACTACCTGTCTACCTCTCTTACCTTTCCTGGAGTTAACCCATTTATGTGATTATGTCTGAGACTTTCCCCCTTTCCTATAACTGCCATCCATCATATCCCCTTGCTCTTGTAAATTCCTCATTGCCTCTAACTGCCTCTCCAACTGATCCATTCGATCTGATAGGATTCGCAACCAACGGCATTTATTGCAGAAAGAATCCTCAGTAACTCGTAAACTCTCCCTAAACTCCCACATTCGACAAGAAGAGCACATCACTCTACTAAGGGCCATTTTTGCTTCTTCCAATCTGCAGACCCAGAAAATAGCACCAAATTACTCCTCTACAAAACACTGCTCCAGGCTAACTCAATACTTATGCCTTATATTTTAAGTTTAATCTAGAGACATTGCTCAATAAAACATATAATCAAGAAAGAGTCCACTCTACTCACTACTGCTGACTTATTTTAAGGCCATGCTTAAAACATCTACTTATCTGCTTCCGTGCTGTGAACTCTCCCAACAGGTTCCTCCAAGATCAGTTGTGAATTTCACTGTTTTTAATTTTCCCAGACACACTACAATGTCCAGCGATACATGAATTCAACAGCAAAGGCAGTAACTGCTAACTCTGTCAGTTAACAATGTGGGTTTCAATGTGGGTATATAGTAAATGGAAAGGTCCTGGGGGAAATTGACATACAGAGAGATCTGGGTGTTCAGGTCCATTGTTCCCTGAAGGTGGCAATACTGGTCAGTAGAGTGGTCAAGAAGGCATACGGCATGCTTTCCTTCATTGGACGGGGTATTGAGTACAAAAGTTGGCGGGTCTTGTTACAGTTGTATAAGACTTTGGTTCAGCCACATTTGGAATACTGCATACAGTTCTGTTCCCCACATTACCAAAAGGATGCGGACACTCTGGAGAGGGTGCAGAGGAGGTTCACCAGAGTGTTGCCTGGTATGGAGGGTGCTAGCTATGAAGAGAGGTCGAGTAGATTAGGATTGAGGCCTACAAAATCATGAGTGGTATAGACAGGGTGGATAGCAAGAAGCTTTTTCCCCAGAGTGGAGGACTCAATTATGAGGTGTTGAGTCCCTCATAATTCAAGGTGAGAGAGGAAATGTTTAGGGGAGATATATGTGGAAAGTTCTCCACACAGAGGCTGGAATTCATGGCCAGTGGAGATGGTAGGGGCGGGAACGATAGTGTCATTTAAGATGTACTAGACAGATACACGAGTGGGCAGGGAACAGAGGGATACAGATCCTTAGAAAATAGGTGACAGGTTTAGATGGAGAATCTGGATTTGCGCAGGGTTGAAGGGTTGAAGGGCCAGTTCCAGTGCTGTAATGTTCTTTATTCTTTGTTCTATGTGAAGAAGATAACCAAAGAAAGAATAGAGCCCATGTGGGACTGAGGGGGCAATTTGTGCATGGAGACAGGGGACATCAGGAAAGTGATGAACAAGTACTTCTCATCTGTCTTCACTTTGGAGAAGGAGGATGTCAGTGCAGAATTTGGGAAGAGGGACTGAGATGCTGTTGAGTAGCATGACATGGAGAGGGGTTTTAGAGGTTTTGGTGGGTTTTGGATAAAGGAACTGAGGGCAATGTTTCCTAAGTTTGCAGATAACATAAAGATAGATGCGGGGGCAAGTAGAGTTGAAGTGGTGGAGAGGCTGCAGAAAGACTTGGACAGGTTACGACGGGGGCAAAGAAGTGGCAGATGGAACACAATGTGGGAAAGTGTGAGGTCATGCAGTTTGATAGGAAGAACAGAGGCATGGACTATTGTCTAAATAGGGAAAGGCTTAGAAAAGCACAAAGGGACTTAGGAGTGTTCATTCTGGATTCTCTTAAAGTTAATATGCAGGTTCAGTTCATAGTTAGAAAGGCAAATGAAATGTTGGCATTCATTTTGAGAAGGCTAAAATACAAGAGCAGGGCTGAGGCTGTGTAAGATTCTAGTCAGATTGTATTCAGAATATTGTGAGCAGTTTTGGGATCTGTATCTAAGGAAGGATGTGCTGGTGTTAGAAGGGAGTCCAGAGGAGGTTTACAGGAATGATCCCAGGGATGAGAGGCATGGCACATAAGGAGCAGTCTGGGTCTCTACTCAATGGAGTTTGGAAGGACAAGGGGAGATCTCATTGATGCTTACAGAATCCCTTGAGGATATACTGGATAGATGCTTCCACTCACAGAGAGACGAGGACCTGAGGGCACAGCCTCAGAGTGAAGGGCCAACCCTTTAGAACGGAGATGAGGAGGAATTTCTTCAGCCAGAGGGTGGGGAGTCTGTGGAACTCATTGCTGCAGAGGGCTGTGGAAGCCAAGTCATTGAGTGTATTTAAGACAGAGATAGATTCTTGAATAGTAAGAGTTCAAAGGTTACTGGGAGAAGGCAGGAGAATAGGGTTGAGAAACATATCAGCCATGATAGAATGGTGGAGCAGACTCGATAGGCCAAAGAGCCTGGTCTATGGTCTATGATTGCATGACCATCACCCTCACCCAGGCTCAGTACTGTCCCAGATTCTGATGCAGCCTCTCAATACAAGAAACAGACTGTGCCTGTAAGGTGGCTCTTAACCTTCCTCCTTTCTATCTCTTTCTCTAATCACACATTTCTGATAACAACTGACAAAAGGTGGAAATTAGTCTTGAACCTTGATCAAGACTGATACAAAATTGCCCTCATATGCAGCTATGTATAATCTGCATCAAAAGCCCCATGCTGTACCTGTCCCGGAAGTATTCGATGGGAGAACAGTGTCGAGGTGGCTTTACTCTGTATCTTATCCCGTGCTGTCTCTGCCCCATTAAACTCATCCAGGACAGGGACAGCGTGGGGTTAGGCAGAGGTGAATCTTTACTCTGTATCTAATCCTGTGCTGTCCCTGTCCTGGGATGGTTTGATGGGGACAGTGTAGATGGAGCTTTATTTGATAAAATCAGTCATATAATTAAATTTCATTTCAACATAATGAGTTAAACCTGGTTTGAACATGACTTTACCTTTGCTGCTTTCCAATCGGGTTACTCATTGATGGTGTGGTGCTCGGCGATGATCCAGCACCTGAAAACTTTGATTCCAGAACTTTGCATCTTCTCCCATCAATACTACTGTCGGATTTTGTGAACTGAAAAATAAAACATCACCACCACCTCAAATTGTCAGAGTCATTTACCCAATGGCCACAAATTGTGGGAGAGTTGCTGATGCATGAAGGGGAAATCCATCAGCACACCCAGAATAAGCTGCCACTTGCTACTTTTTCAGCTACGGGTGACAGAACCTAATGCCTCTCCCTATAATCCTTTTATCCAATCTTTTAAATCTTTACATCTACTTGCACCCGTGAAAGTGAACTCTGGCTGAGATGACTCTGCTGCTTGAGTGAGGCCCATTTTCATTGCACTCACTTCCAGGAATATTGCAATGATGTAAGCTTTGTGTTCCAGTTCTCAACCTTCATGTCTCAGTGCTCTACAGAGGGGGAGATGCAGTTTATATTAATGTGGAGGCTACATACTGCTATCATGTGATAATGGTGTGACTGAGAGGCTTTACATAGTCACTGCCCACCACCTTTTTATTGGTCTTCATCTAAGTTACTGACACCATGTGGAAAGGATGTCAACCAAAAGTCTTCGGTACAGGATAGGCTTAATAATGACAAACCGTAAATATGTTTCTCAGGTCAGAGCTAGTTATGCTGCACCTGAGATGCATGTTGACTCTTGTGAGATATCTGATTCAATTGAAGAGTAAATACATATTGCTGTTAAGTGCATGGACTTAGCACTGGAACTAAAGACACCCTGCAAACACTGAGGAAGGCCCTTTAGTTCCTCTCAGGAACAGCCTTATGTCCGAATGGATGGAGCTTATGTTGTGTTGTCAGTTAACCCTTTCAGGTACTGACTGTTCTGTACAACAACTTCAAATTGCAACAAAAACAGAAAAAACTCAGCAGGCCTTGCAGCATTTGTAAAGAGAAAGCAGAGTTAACGTTTCGGGTCCAGTGACCCTTCTTCCGAACTTTAATCAGCAATGACAGCCTCCCTGAAGCCAGGATAGAAGGTCAGCTTACAGAATATCCTTGCATTAACTGACTACAGGTGATGGTGATCGATCCTATTAAATCTCTTTGATCAATTGGAGAGCCATCCTCTCTCAGAAGCTGTCTTCTACACAGTGAATGCTTGCTTACATTTTCCAGCTGTAGCACATTTTGTTGGGGATTATTGGCAGTAGACAGTTCCGAAGTATTCAGACTGTAACTCTTCCCAAAGCGAATCTCCTTTGCCTGATCACGCAGTTTTTGTCTTTGTTTTCTATGAGAACAGAAGACAAAACAGATTTTATTGTCACACAATGATCTTTAACAAGAAAATCCTGTTTGTAGTGGATGCTACAAATCCACGTGCTACACTCTCTACCTGATATCATCCGGAGCTGTTCCCCTGTGCTTTAACTCCCAGCCAGTCCTGTTCCCCATCACTCCTGTACTCACCGACTAACAGTGGCCCCTGACAAGCAACACCTGGTTTTTAAAATTCTCATCTTGCTTTCAAATTCTTCCATGGCTTCACCCCTCCCTATCTCTGTAATCTCTTTCAGCCCCATAATATACTGAGATCCGGTGTCTTGTTTTTCCTCAATTTTAATTTCTCTACGCTGGCTGTCTGGGGCTAAGCTCTGAAATTCCTTCTCTGCCTCACCTTCCTCCTATAAACACTCAGTGAGACTTACCCCTCTGATCAGGCTTTTCGTACATCTGACCTAATCACTCCCAGTGGATCCTGGGAAGACCTTGGGATCACATTAAAGGTGCTATACAAATCTAAGTTGCTGTTGTTGTACAAGTCACACTGGTGAAAGGTAAATGAATCAGTCTGTCTGTGGGAGTGGGGAGCGACAGAAGGTGGAAGAACTTCAGAAAGACACGTTCCAGGTGGAAACAGTCATAAAAGCTTTAGGTCCTCCAACCCCTGTTCCCTGCTTCTCTGGGTATATGTTACTCCTGTCTCCTAGGACTTTCCCCTTGGGTACCTATGAGCCCTGGTATTAGCCAATCTGTGTACTGAACTCTGCTATCCGCCTGTCCCCTCAGTACCTGGTACAGTGCCTTCAGTTTGAGAGAACTCCCCATGATCCATCAAGCAGGAAGGCCAGAGATGGAGACGGTGTCTGGTGCAGCTTGTGTTAAACGGCTACTTATTTTTGGGGTGGATGGGATAGTGTTGGAGACAGCAATTTGGATTGGGCCCCAGGATGTCCCAGAAGTGTATTTCAGAGCCAATCAAATGCTGTTACAGTTACAATAGTATTGCAGGAAGCCAAGCAGCTGATTAGCACAAAGCAAGATCCCACAAACAGCTTCACCATAATAAAAAACAAATCACTCTGAGCAGAAATTGGTGTGCCATTAAATACTGCTCCAGGACACTGAGCTCAACGGGCAGAGAGGAGGGATCTTCATTTAACACCTCATCAAAATAATGCACTTTCAGCAGCTCTGCCTCAGCACTAACCCTCTGACAGTGCGGCACTCCCTCAGCACTGACCCTCTGACAGTGCGGCACTCCCTTAGCATTGACCCTCTGACAATGGGGCACTCCCTCGGCACTGACCCTCCGACAGTGCGGAACTCCCTCAGCACTGACTCTCCGACAGTGCGGCACTCCCTCAGCACTGACCCTCTGACAGTGTGGTACTCCTTTAGCACTGACCCTCCGACAGTGCGGCACTCCCTCAGCACTGACCCTCCGACAGTGCCCACTCCCTCAGCACTGACCCTCCGACAGTGCCCACTCCCTCAGCACAGATCCTCTGACAGTGCGGAACTCCCTTAATACTGACCCTCCGACAATGTAGCACTCCCTCAGCACTGACCCTCCGATAGTGTGGCACTCCCACAGCACTGATCCTGTGACAGTGCGGCACTTCCTCGGCACTGACCCTCCGACAGTGGGCACTCCCTCAGGACTGACCCTCTGACAGTGTAGCACTCCCTTGGCAATGACCCTCTGACAGTGCAGCACTCCCTCAGCACTGACCCTCCGACAGTGCGGCACTCCCGCGGGACTGACCCTCTGACAGTGCAGCACTCCCTCAGCACTGACCCTCTGATAGTGCGGCACTCCCTCAGCACTGACCCTCCGACAGTGCAGCACTCCCTCAGTACTGCCTTGAGAGGGATGTCCTAGATTTTGTGTTCAAGTCTTTAATGTGAAATTTGAAGTCATAAATGCCTGATTTAGGTCAATTACACACACTGAACAATCACAAACACATATACAGCTTAATAAGGAATGTGATTCTGTTGGGATATCACACCCAAAGTGTTGAATTATCAATTCAAAGGCAGTAGCCTTACTTTGTTTTGAAGTACAGAACCACACAGAGCATCCCGACCACACTTAATCCAATCGTGATGCAGGTTATAGACATAATCTGTCTCTGGTAAATATCCTCACTCTCTGTGAACAGAAGTAGACAGAAACAATCAAAATGGTTACAATAGCTTTCCATTGATGTCATGGGAATGCACCAAATAACATCGACATGTACTTTCTCATGCATTTGCATCAGACAGTATGTGCAAGTCTTGGTTCACACATGTAAATAGTCATGGTAAGGAGTGTTTTGCATGTCCATATTGTTACAACTTGGGGTAAACCCTCCTTCTAAAGTTAAAACCAGCAACATAGAAAAGATTTATCTTGTGCAGCCATCTGTAAAAACATCATGTGGCCAAGAACTATTTAAAGTAAAAATCAACAACTTTATTTCTTAAAGTATAACAGAGAATAATTAACTAACCACTATTTACAATTTCTTTCTCTAACCTATATCATTCCCTTCTATAATACCAGTCTGATAAAACTCCCAATTAAGATTTACAAAACAACACTTCTTATCTCAAAGCCAAGCAGCTTTCATTCTTCTATTCA
Source organism: Chiloscyllium plagiosum (assembly GCF_004010195.1). NCBI lineage: Eukaryota > Metazoa > Chordata > Chondrichthyes > Orectolobiformes > Hemiscylliidae > Chiloscyllium > Chiloscyllium plagiosum. The sequence continues at coordinate 29,806,279 of NC_057747.1, forward strand.
GATCTTCCTGTGTCTTCTTTCCTTCTTCTTAGGAATTTCTGCATCACAGAAAAGGTACTTTTAAGAGAGCTATTTTCAGGCGGTCTGTTTACAGGCTGGGCCTGACAGTTCTCCTCTCAACTGTTCAATTTTCCCCAGTCTTATACCTCCAAAGTATCTGATTGTGTCATTGGCTTTTAAAATTGTCAATATATATTCAATTCAAACCAGATTGGATTTTGAAATTTTTTGGGGTATAATTTAAATTAATTGGCTGAATGCGAATTTGTTTTTGTCTCCAGACAACGAGATAATCGAGTTGGTCGACCAAGTGTTATATTGTTACCTTATTGAGAACACTTGGTGTTATGTCCTGCTGCTTTAACTCTCTTAAAGGTGCCATACACCCACATCTTCATAAACCCTTAAGAAAAAAATAAACCATCATAATGAAAAGATGGCTTCATTTTTTCTCTAGTTTTTAAACACATTACCCTAACATACTGATAACCTTAATATAAGTTCACCTTAACTACTTCCCATATACCTATATATATAAAACATTAAATAAAGACAAATCTCATCCAAACTCTTATCAGTTAAATCCGCAATAACGCATCTGCGATTACATTCTTAAGACCCGTAACATGTATGATGTTAAAATTAAATGTCTGTAACATAATACTTCAATGAAATAGTCTCATATTCTTATCTTTAAAACATTCTAAGAATGTAAGCAGATTGTGGTCAGTGTACACAGCCATCTCTTACACATTGTTCGTGACATACACATTAAAATATTGTAAGGCCAGTACCAAACTCAGTAGTTCCTTTTCGAATGTGGAGTATTTCCTCTGGTGGATGTTAATCTTCTTCAAAAAGTAACCAACTGGCAATTCAATCCTATCTTCATCTTCCTGTATGAGTACAGCGCCAACTCCAATGTCAATTACATCGATGGTGACTTTAAAAGGTTTGGTGTAGCTACAACTGGTTTAGTGGTTAATATCGATTTCAATTGGTCGAATTTCTCCTGGCATGGTTCTGTCCACCGAAACTTTGTGTTCTTCAGCAAATTGGTTAATGGTACCACTACACTGCTGAAGTTTGGAACAAACTTCTGATAGAATCCACGAAGTCCTGAGAATCAAAGCACCTCTTTCTTCGAGGTTGGTCATGGAAATTCCTCAATGGCCTTTGCCTTTACGTTCCGTGGGGTCCACCTTCCATGATCGATGTTATGGCTCAAGAATGCCACCACTGCGTTCGCAAATTCTGTTTTATTTACGTTTATTACCAGTTTTGCTTCTTGTAGTCATTCAAAGAGCTCTGCCAATTGTACCATGTGATCTTTCCAGGGCTTACTAAAGATCACTACATCGTCCAAATAGACTGTACAGTTTGTTAACCCAGCCACAACTCTATTAATTGGGATATGGAGGGTGTGCTCTTCCTTCCAAAGGGCATAACTTTAAACTGATGTAGCCCATTTGGTGTTACAAACACAGAAATTTCTTTCACCAACTCTGATAAAGGTACCTGCCAGTAACCAGGCATTAAGTCCGACTTGGTGATGCAACTGGTTTGTCTGACTTTCTCGATACAGTCCTCCAATCTAGTAATTGGATATGAGTCTGATTTTGTAATAGTGTTGACCTTCCGATAATCCATGCAGAATCATTGAGTCCCATCTGGTTTGGGAACCAAGATGATCAGCAAACTCCACTTGCTCTGCCTTGGTTCAATGATGTTCTCATTGAGCAAGGCCTCCACCTCTATTTGGACCTGTCTGGCTTTGAAAGGATTAAGCCGATAAGGGTGTTGTTTTATTGGATGTCGACTTTGTGTACAATAGCATTAGTCCTCCCCATCTGATTCTTACATATGCCCTTGTACTGCAGTAATAAATTTTTCAACTGTGTTCGATCCTCCTGAGACAGATAGCTTACTAACCTATTCTACTCCTCAAGGACTTCTTCATTTTTTAATTTATGGGCACATCAAAATCCCCATCTTCTGGATTTGATTCCTTACCCTGCAGGGCAGTAACTAACACCTGTTTCTCCAGTTCTTTCAACATGTTCACATGACATACTCAATATCTTTCTTTCCTATCTGGCATGTTTGAGATAGTTCACCTGGCTCAACTTTTTCTCAATTTGATAGGGACCACTAAACCTGGCTTTGAAGGGATCTCCTGTCACTGGTAACAGTACTAACATGTCATCCCCTCGGGGAAACGTCCGAGTCTCAGAGCCTTTATCTGCCACCTGCTTCATTCTACACTGTTCCCTCTTTAGATGCTGTTTAGCTAATTCACCTACTCGATTTAATCTCTCTCTCACCTCCGATACATAATCTAAGTGTGAGATCTCTGCCTTTGGTCCTGTCAATTTTTCTTTAATTAATTTCAAAGGGCCTCTCACTTCATGACTGAATATTTACTCAAAGGGAGTAAACTGAGTAGACTCATTTGGGGCATCTCTAATGGCAAACAGTACAAATGGGATACCTTTGTCCCAATCATTCGGGTAATCCTGACAGTATGCTCTCAACATGGTCTTCAAGGTCTGATGCCACGTTTCTAAATCTCCCTGGGATTCAGAATGATACGCACTGGATTAAAGTGCTGTATACCTAAGCTATCCATAACCTCCTTAAACAGCCTGGCAGTAAAGTTAGATCCTCGTTCTAACTGAATCTCTCTGGGTAGCCCATAGTGAAGAAAGCTACTAACTCCTCGACTACCCTTTTTGCCCCGATACTCCGTAATGGAATTGCCTCCGGAAATCTGGTAAACACATCCATTATGGTGAACAAGTACTGGTTCCCACTTTTAGTTCTCGGGAGAGGGCCTACACAAGCAATTATAACCTGCGTGAAAGGTTCTTCAAATG
>NC_057747.1:29810450-29814779 GCF_004010195.1 Chiloscyllium plagiosum
CTTCTCTTTTAATCTCCATCCTGTTAACTTGTCTTTGCTGACTAAGTCGCAACTTGTCAAGTTCAAATTCTCTCTCTTTCTCTCTCCCTTTCTTCTCTCCCTTTGCTCAATGAAGAACTTTCTCTCTGTTTTTTTCCCTCTCTCTCTCCTCTTTCTCTCTATCCTTGTTTATCTTCTAACTCCATTTTCCTCAATTGTAATTTAAGTTTTTCTCCCTCTACTGCACTTGTCTGTTTCTCTGACAGACCTAAGTGTTTGAGTAACCCCTTTACAATGTCAGCTTTCCTTTTGTCCTTGGTTAACCCAAATCTAAATTATTTGCTAATTCCAAAAGTATGGCCTTTTTCTTTCCTTCTAAACTTTTTTGGCAAACTTGAGAATCATCTTCAAATCCCAGAACCTCTTTAGCAATTTTAAGAGCCATTTCTCTCACTTTTAATTTAATCAACCACAAGTCACCAAAATTAAACAAACTGTCTCACCTACATTTTATTTAAAGAAAAAGGACACTAACCTGCAAGTGTTTAAATCTGCTGGGATTTTCTGTATTCCCAAATCTATTCAAATCTGTCTAAACCAGTTTGAACACGGATTCAAGCCACTAAAATGTTACGACACGGGGTAAACCCTCCTGCTTAATTTAAAACCAGCAACACAGAAGAGATTATCCTGGCAGTAATTTGTTAGAATTTGAGTGGTCAAGAACTATTTAAAGTAAAAATTAACAACTTTATTTCTTAAAGTTTAACAGAGAATAATTAGCTAACTACTATTTACAATTCCTTCCTCTAACCTTTTACCTTCCCTTCTATAATACTGAAGAAGGGCTTATGCCCGAAACGTCGATTTTCCTGTTCCCTGGATGCTGCCTGACCTGCTGCGCTTTTCCAGCAACACATTTTCAGCTTCTATAATACTAGTCTGATAAAACCCCTGATTAAGATTTACAAAACCAGGCAGCTTTCGTTCTTTTATTCGGATCTTCCTGTGTCGTCTTTTCTTCTTCTTAGGAATTTCTGTGGCACAGGTTGCTGATCGAAAAGGTACTTTTAAGAGAGCTATTTTCAGGCAGTCTGTTTACATGCTGGGCTTGGCAGTTCTCCTCTCAACTGTTCAATTTTCTCCGGTTTTAAACACCCAAAGCATCGGATTGTGTCATTGGCTTTTAAGATTGTCAACATACCAAATTCAAACTGGATTGGAGTTTGATAATTTATTAAATTGATTGGCCGAATTCAAATTTGTTTTTTGACTCGAGGCAATGAGCTAATCGAGTTGTTTGAGCAAATGTTACATTGTTACCTTATCGAGAACACTTGGTGCTGTGTCCGGTAGTTCTGCTGCTTTTAACTCTTTTAAAGTACACCCACATATTCATAACAATATGTTTATGCACATTTGTGGTTGTGTGTTTCTCCATGGATGCATTTTCATCACTGAGTGCCTCATTCTCCGGAATGTCACTATGCTTTGGTGTTCTGTCCATAGTCACAGTTCCGATGAGCGAATACAGTTGCTCAGACAAAATCCCTCACTCACTGCAACTCCTTTTCATTACCCATATCCGAGGAGATGTAAAACCATTGAGTAACTGATGCAACAAAAAGCTGGGCATGCTGAACTCAACTTCAAATTAGTCACTTGAGGCATCAATAAAATATCACCAACACACACGGGAATTAACCAAATGTATCAGCAACGGAAAGGAAACTTGGATCAGAATTGTGCGCTTTTGTTCCTTCATCATAAATATCTGATATCCCAATCTGCTAATGAGTTGAAAAACAGTGTAACAAAGATAATAAAGGCATGAATTTATATGCAGAGAGTGTTTGATGGGGACAGTCTAGAGTAAACAAAACTTTACTTTTAGTCTATTTTTAGTTAAAGTGTAGAGAGAGCTTTATTCTGTATCTAACCCCGTGATGTCCCTGTCCTGAGAGTGCTTAATGGGGACAATGTAGAGACCTTTACTTACACTTAAGAAAAATAGACAGAGCTGAATCACAGATTGCCATCTATTCAGTATGATGAGAGGGGGTGGTGTGAAATTGTTCAAATATAAAATAAAGCTGAATGGAGCAGGCTCTTAGAATAGGGCTCTGGGAGATGAAACCCTGAGGTAAGTGAAAAGTGAGGTTTTCAACTACCCTGATTCAAAAAATGAGACAATGAGACAAGAAGACTTAGATCAAAGTCAGAACAACTCTAGCACAATGATCCAAGTGGGAGCAGGCAGTTGATAGAGTGGGTGCAGGGAGGAGCAGAGTCCATTCCTGCTCACATCTTGCAGTGTTTCTTGTGCACAGACACATTGAAGATCGCTACTTTAGTTCCAGAGTCACTGACTGTTCTGGACAAACAGCCAGTCCCCAGAAGAAAAGGAGTCAAATTTCACTTTGTTGGGGAAAGTGAGGAAAGAGCAGAAATCATCATCTCAAGTTTCAGACACCTCAAAGTGGGATAGTAGCCAATTAGAACGGTGACAGAATGGACCATAGAGACCAGACACCGAGGTGGGGGGAGGGGGGGGTGACCAGACACCGTGAGGGTGTAAGACCGGACACTGTGGTGGGGGGAGCGTACCAGACATCGAAAAGGGGACCAGATGCAGAGAGAAAGATCAGACGTGGAAAGACTGAGAATACCAGCAGAGCAAATGAAGTGCAGACACAAATAGAGACTAGACAAAAGTACAGATTGAAACATAACAGCTCAAGATAAACATACAGAAACCAAAGCTTTGAGACAGACAGAAAATGCAACCGGCATACATAAAGATATAGAATAACAAGAGTGAGTCCATACCCATGAATTCTATTCCCAGATGTTCTGCTGCATTGAGGATTTTGACAATCAGAGAGAGAGAGAGAGAAAGAAAGAAAGAAAGAATATCGTTAAGCAGTTTGATACTCTTTATGCGATTTGACTGCTGTTTGAGAATTCTGTATGGATTCAGTGACAGAACAGCCTACCCACAGATTCAGCTCAGAATCCTGACAGTGTCAGGTAAAGAATCAACAAATAGTCCGGGAGTTACATTATTTTGCATTAAATTGTAGCAGATAAGCGCTAAATTTAGAAAATGCTTGATCTGTTTGTGTGATTTGGGTGTTCAGTTCTGGTGCAGCTTTACCAGATTGTGAGACTGAGCTGTATCTCAGTGAGTTCATCCTTGGATCAGCAAAAGGTAATTTAGCAATCTGAACCTGTTCCACCAATCACTGCCACTCAAACTTTGAATACATACAGCAGTAAAATCAAAGTTAATTTACCAATGACCATCTCAGAGGAAATGGCCCATAAAGCTTGCCTGACCTCTGTGACATGGCATACCCTGTTTCCCAGGTAACATTCTCAATCTCCTGAAAAGTAGGCTCACACTGCAGTGACAGTGAGCAGACAGATCCAATCAGCTCACAACCCACAGCAGCAACATGAAAACCACTGACTTTACATGTGACATCACTATGATTGGATTAAGAAGTTAGCAGAACAATTGGAAACAAATTTTGGGACTTTTTTTAATCATTAGGAAGCAATCTTATAAATATCAGACGGGCCTTTCATGGTCAATGAGAATTCTTAGTCATAACTCAGAAGTGAGGACCCCATTTCAAACCAAACCAGACCTCAATGAATAAAATGTAAATTTTTATTGTTGAAACAGTGAATATTGTCATCATATTAAAATGTTACTGGAAAGGTATATAGCAGCTCAGCCTATAGGGAGTCGAGCAGCTCAGCCTATAGGGAGTCTAGCAACTCAGCCTATAGGCAGTCTAGCAGCTCAGCCCATAGAGAGTCTAGCAGCTCAGCCTATAGGGAGTTTAGCAGCTCAGCCTATAGGGAGTCTAGCAGCTCAGCCCATAGAGAGTCTAGCAGCTCAGCCTACAGACAGTATAGCAGCTCAGCCCATAGAGAGTCTAGCAGCTCAGCCTATAGGGAGTCTAGCAACTCAGCCTATAGGCAGTCTAGCAGCTCAGCCCATAGAGAGTCTAGCAGCTCAGCCTATAGGGAGTCTAGCAACTCAGCCTATAGGCAGTCTAGCAGCTCAGCCCATAGAGAGTCTAGCAGCTCAGCCTATAGGGAGTCTAGCAGCCCAGCCTATAGGGAGTCTAGCAGCTCAGCCCATAGAGAGTCTAGCAGCTCAGCCTATAGGGAGTCTAGCAGCCCAGCCTATAGGGAGTCTAGCAGCTCAGCCCATAGAGAGTCTAGCAGCTCAGCCTATAGGGAGTCTAGCAGCCCAGCCTATAGGGAGTCTAGCAGCTCAGCCCATAGAGAGTCTAGCAGCTCAGCCTATAGGGAGTCTAGCAGCTCAGCCTATAG
>NC_057747.1:29816655-29818989 GCF_004010195.1 Chiloscyllium plagiosum
AGCTCAGCCTATAGGGAGTCTAGCAGCTCAGCCTATAGAGAGTATAGCAGCGCAGCCTATAGGGTGCCTAGCAGCTCAGCCTATAGGGTGTCTAGCAGCTCAGCCTAAAGGGAGTCTAGCATCTCAGCCTATAGAGAGTCTAGCAGCTCAGCCCATAGAGCGTTTAGGAGCTCAGCCTATAGAGAGTTTAGCAGCTCAGCCTACAGAGAAGTCTGGCAGGTCAGCTCATAGAGAGTCTAGCAGCTCAGCCCATAGAGAGTCTAGTAGCTCAGCCTATAGGGAGTCTAGCAGCTCAGCCTATAGAGAGTCTAGCAGCTCAGCCTATAGAGAGTCTAGTAGGTCAGCCTATAAGGGGTCTAGCAGCTCAGCCTACAGAGAGTCTAGCAGCTCAGCCTATAGAGAGTCTAGCAGCTCAGCCTATAGAGAGTCTCGTAGGTCAGCCTATAGGGAGTCTAGTAGGTCAGCCTATAAGGGGTCTAGCAGCTCAGCCTACAGAGAGTCTAGCAGCTCAGTCTACAGAGAGTCTAGCAGCTCAGCCTATAGGGAGTCTAGCAGCTCAGCCTATAGGGAGTCTAGCAGCTCAGCCTATAGAGTGTCTAGTAGGTCAGCCTATAGAGAGTCTAGTAGGTCAGCCTATAAGGGGTCTAGCAGCTCTGCTGGTCCAGCAATAAAGTTTCAACTTTGATCTCCAGCATCTGCAGACCTCACTTTCTCCTACAGAGAGTCTAGCAGCTCAGCCTATAGGGAGTCTAGCAGCTCAGCCTATAGGGAGTCTAGCAGCTCAGCCTATGCAGCAGTCAAGTACCTCAGCCTATCTAATGTATAGAATGTTCCAGAAGCCACTGTCAGTGTCAGTGAAGCTGATCATTTCACCAGCATTCCCACCAAAACACATCTTCCGAACCACTTAGTGACTCCCCTCTATCAATATCCTGCAACAGTAAATTGGTGAAGGAGACTTTCACTAGCCTCCAATCTGTTGAGAATTATCCCCATTACTGAGACGGGAGGTCTGTGTTCAAGTCTCAACTGTTCCATTGGTGAGTCACACCACATCCAGACAGGGTGATAAGAAAATATCAGGAAAGTCTCTGAATATTCAGCACATCTCCAGACGTATCTCTGCTGGGCAGCTTTTAGCAGGTGTAGGACTGTGACAAAGGCTGACTCAGTCTGTCGGCCAGTTCTAGCTTGTGTAAAGTTAGAGGATTTTTCAAAATTGGCTTAGCTGCAGAAATCATAATTCGGCACAATAACAGTGACTGGTGATGTGACAGCACAGACTCGCAGACTAGACACAATACGAAGGAAAGGGAAAACAAATTTCAGAAGGTGAAACCCTCTCAGCTGAGCTAAACAACAAACTACTTTGTAACTGAAAGGGCATCACTCAAGACGTGCCATAGCAAACAAGACTAAGGGTCAAATGTTGGGAAATGAGACCAGTGTAGATAAGAGCTTATTGACAAACATGGACATAATGGGCCAAAGGGTCACCAGCAACTGCCTGCACTCACTGACATTGACATTGGGTTTACGGAGTGGAGACCAGGATAAAGGGGGGAGGAGTTCCTCACTTCAAAATGGGGCTGGTAGTTTGCAAATGGTTTGCAGAAAAGTTCAATATTAAATAATAAAATACAGGGAAAGAATCTTGTTAAAATATGTCATTAACACATGCAGTGACAATGTAGTGTAGACGTTCAGCTGAGGTTTAGCTAATGGAACAAAATCCTTCCCTGTTCTGAAAGAATAAGAGTCTAAAGGTGACAATCAGAATAAACTCAAATCTACCACTCTCCGAAAGTCACCTCATCACTGCCTTTACTCTCCCATCACTCTCCCTTTAAAATACACCCAGCTTCCAGCCTGAACGCAGACATTGCTGAATCCTAATGGAACCCAGCCCAAAGGAGTTTTCAGAGATGACATACAGAAATAAGGTTCCACTGGGGGTGGGGAATAGAGGCATAAGGTTCCACTGGGGGTGGGGAATATGGGGATAAGGTTCCACTGGGACCTCATCACTGCCTTTACTCTCCCATCACTCTCCCTTTAAAATACACCCAGCTTCCAGCCTGAACGCAGACATTGCTGAATCCTAATGGAACCCAGCCCAAAGGAGTTTTCAGAGATGACATACAGAAATAAGGTTCCACTGGGGGTGGGGAATAGAGGCATAAGGTTCCACTGGGGGTGGGGAATATGGGGATAAGGTTCCACTGGGAGTGGGGAATACGGGGATAAGATTCCACTGGGGGTGGGGAATACGGGGATAAGATTCCACTGGGGGTGGGGAATACGGGGATAAGGTTCCACTGGGAGTGGGGAATA
>NC_057747.1:29821523-29839162 GCF_004010195.1 Chiloscyllium plagiosum
GGAAGAGCCTTGGGAAAAGTTGATGAGCAGAGAGATCTGGGAGTTCAGGTCCATTGTACCCTGAAGGTGGCTGCACAGGTGTAGAGTGGTCAAGAAGGCATATGACATGCTTGCCTTCATTGGACAGGGTATTGAGTCTAAGAGCTGGCAAGTCATATTAAAGTTGTACAAGACATTGGTTCGGCCGCATTTAGAATATTGTGTACAGTTCTGGTCGCCACATTACCAAAAGGATGTGGACGCTTTGGAGAGGGTGCAGAGAAGGTTTACGAGGATGTTGCCTGGTATGGAAGGTGCGAGCAATGAGGAGAGGTTGAATAGGTTAGGTTTATTTTCATTAGAAAAAAGGAGATTGAGGGGGAACCTGATTGAGGTTTACAAACACATGAAGGGTATAGACAGGGTAGATAGAGATAAGCTTTTTCCCAGGGTGAGGGATGAGGGATTCAATAATGAGAGGTCACGTGTTCAGGTGAGAGGAGTTTAAGGGAGGTACACATGGAAAGTACTTTACACAGAGGGTGGTAGGTGCCTGGAATGCGTTGCCAGCAGAGGTTGTAGAGGCAGGCATGGGAGATTCATTTAAGATGCATCTGGACAGATGCATGAGTAGGTGGGGAGCAGAGGGATACAGATGCTTAGGAATTGGGTGACAGGTTTAGACAGTGGATTTGGATCAGTTCAGGCTTGGAGGGCTGAAGGGTCTGTTCCTGGGCTGTAAATTTTCTTGTGTGGGATTGGAAATGTGGGATTGAGTCTGTGAGGGATTGGGTCTGTGAGGGTTTGGGAATGTGAGGGATTGGGAACATGTAAGACATCACCCCATGAGTAAAGTTCAGAACTTTTGGTCAGTGAAGACGGAAACAGGAACAGCAAGTAATGGGAACAGAATAAACACGGAGTTCTGGAGAAACTCAGCATCTGTGGAGGAAGAAACAGAGTTATTGTTTTGAGTACATTTTTGATTCTTCTCTCCAGTAGTTTATTATTTCAGATTTCCAGCATCCACACTATTTAGCTTTTATTCCACCCTTATAATCCGAGGTCACCACTAAAACTGTTGTATCCCATCAAGGGGAGCTATTACCTCTATTTCACAAAATATTATTTATTCAAGAGGGCTATTCTCTGAGAGGAAAGATTGGCACGGTGAACCCAGACTGAATGGCAGAGTTTTAAAGTGGATAGAGTAACTGGGGCATGTCTATTGAACTTTGACAGTGTCAGGTTATATTGGGAGACAGTTCTTAAAATGGAAGTTTGAGTGTTATAAATAGAAAATGTAATAGAGACCGGGGAACATAAATTCGAGATTTGGGGTAAAAAATGCAGCGAGAAGTTTTTCTTTTCACATGAGCCTGAAAGAGTTGACCCTTGCTGCCTCTAAGGGCGGTGGAGGTAGAAAAGATCAATGTTTTCACAAATAAATTGGACAGGAACATGAAGGAAAGAAACTTGCAGGGCTACAGGGAAATGCACAGGAACTGAACTCACTGAATTGCTCTACAGAGAGCTGGCTAGACTTGATATGCAGAATGGCCTCTGGTATTATGATGACTGTACAATTCCACAGGGAGTTACCAGAGTAATTTGGTTTCTTTGTACCTAATTATCCACTCCATTTCCACAGAATGTGGAGGGAAATGACACTGTGTCTTGTCTAGGACCCAACCAACAGCATGAAAACAATCCATTGACTGTCCAAATATGTACAGACACAAATGATGATTTGGGATTTTGGGACTTTTGCCCCCATTCTGCAACCCCACAGCAAAGGCTTATATCACTATGGCAACAGCTGACATTACCCCCTCAGAATGAACAAAACATTGAACGTACTTGGATCTGATAAAATTGAATCAGTTTTCGGTAAATACTGATCACAGCGAACACCTTGGTAACCCTCTTTGCACCTATAATAAAGGGGAGACAGAAGGTTAATTCGATAAATGACCAAAGCTCAGCTCTTAACAAACACAAAACAAGATTCTTTCAGACTTGAGTTTGTCAAAAAGCAACATTGATTATTCATGGTTGGAGCAAAATAGTCTCACAATGGGGTTTTGCAAAACTTGACCCACACGAACAGATTGAAAGAGGTTTTCATTCCCCGGATATTTTCTCAGCCTTTACGTACAGGATCACCAATGGTTTCCCTGCTTCAGCAATGAGACCTTCCTCATACCAATCTCCAAAGACTCGGAGAGTTTCAGTTTCCTCCGAGCTGCCTGGGAAGGTGGCACCCAGAGGCTGGTGAGAAGTAAATATTCGAATCCACCAACTGGCAACACAGGGAGAGCATTCTGGAGTCATTTCCCTTCTTAACAGTAAGCACACGATGGATCATGTGACATATTCTTCAGCAATAATTTACACCGTGCAATGGATTCTAAGCAATCTCCAGCAAACAGGACTCAGGTGAAATGATGGCAGGTTTAAAAAGGAGGGAGAACCCCTTATCATCATTTACAGAGAACAGGATTAATTGGGTACAGACAGCATGGATTTGATGAACCTGATTGAATTGTTGAAGGAGTAGCAGCAGATTGATCAGGGTAATGAGGTTTTATTTATTTACTCGTGGGCAAGGGGGCATCGCTGGCTGGGTGAACATTTATTGCCCCTCCCTAGCTGCCCTTGAGAAGGTGATGGTAAGTTGTCTTCTTGATTTGCTGCAGACTGTGTGCTGTAGGTTAATCCATAATGCTGTTAGGGAGGGAATTCCAGTGACACGGAAGGAATGGCGATATATTTCCAAGGCGGGACGGTGAGAAGCTTGGAGGGGAACTTGGAGGGGGTGGTGTTCCCATGTATCTACTGCCCCTGTCCTTCTAGATGGAAATGGTCATGGGTTTGGAAGGTGCTGTCTGAGGATCTCTGGTGAATTTCTGTATTGCATCTTGTAGATGGTACACACTGCTGCTACTGAGCATCAGTGGTGGAGGGAGGGGGTGTTTGTGGATGTGATGCCAAAGAAAGGGCTACTCAAGTTCAAGTTTGATGTGGTTGACCTGGATTTCAACAAGGTTCTGGATAAGGGCCCAGGTGGCAGACTGTTCAGGAAAAGGACGGCCTGTGAGATGCAAATGGAAGTGACAATTTGGGTCAAAGTATCCCGGTGACAGAAAGCAAACAATGTGGTTGATGTGTTTCACTGTGAGTCTCTCCAAGGCTCTTCCCATTAATGGCTCCTATCAAGGATGCAAATGAGGAAGGAATTTGTAGATGGAATGGAAGTAGTCTGTGTGGGCCATGAGGAAGATAGCAATGGACTGGCACAGTGTGGTCAAAGAAATTCAGTCCTGCAAAGTGGGAGGTGCTGTATTTGGGGGACGGGGAGGTGTAAACAAGCCAGAAGAATTAGACACTGCTGAAAATGTGTTGCTGGAAAAGCGCAGCAGGTCAGGCAGCATCCAAGGAGCAGGAGAATCGACGTTTCGGGCATGAGCCCTTTTCCAGCAACACATTTTTCAGCTCTGATCTCCAGCATCTGCAGTCCTCACTTTCTCCTTGAAGAATTAGACAATAATGGGTCAGATTCTGATGGGGCAGAGGAATAGAGGGAGCTTGCAATTTCAACCCCCAGATCCCAGAAAGGGAACAGGGGCAGCTTGATACAGTGGTTAAGGTGGCAAACAGGCAATTTGACACTGAGAAGGTGGTAATGAGGTGCCTCCCTGAACTGCTGTAATTCATCAGAGAAACCATACAAGGATGTTGCAGGAATGGAGACCAGTATGGGATGATTAGACTGCCTGGGGTATATGTTTCATGGATAGAGGATGCTGAGAGAAAGTTGGATGGAGATGGATAATAGAGGGTGATATGGAGGAGATAGGATTGGTCTATTTACCTTCCACAGAAAAATAATATCTGGGAATCATTGAGGGGAGTAAGAAGGATATTTAATTAACCCAAGGGGGATAAGGGAGTAAGGATCCCATTTTCTGGAACAGCTCATGCACAGGCCCCACACTTCCTACAGGGCTGTAATCCTGTCTGTGATTCTACAGAGGTCTGGCTCCTCCTCTACATACAGACCCTTTTCTGCTCCACACACGGGCACTTTACCCAGGCTCCCTTGAGCCTTGTTCCTGCTACGGCACCTTCATGCCCATTCCCCACCCACTGCCCAGTGGGGCCACACCTACTCTCCCAACAGGGACTCTCATACTCTCCTGTGGGGCCTCGCCTGTTCTCCCATTGGGCCACACCCACTCTCCCTCTGGGACCTTGCATTATCTCCATCAGAGAGCCCGATCAGTCCCCCACCCACATACTGACCTCCAACTCCTTCATCACCCCTCACCACATCAGCCAGAAGTGTCAAGTGGATGATCCATCTCAGCCTCTCCTTCAGTTCCCCAGCATCACAGACACCATTCTTCAGCCATGTTACTTTGGACATGAAGAATTGGACATTGCAGAAGCTATGAGCTTCTGGTTAATTATACCATTCCAGCAACAATTCTGATGACGATACCGCTCCCCTAGTGAAGCTGTTCCAGTACAGTTACAACACTGGCATCTACTCGACACTGTGGACAATTGCCCAGGTACGTCCTGGACACAAAACGCAGAACAATTCCAACCTGGCCAGTTACCAGTCCATGGGTCTACTCTCGATCGTCAGTGAAATGATGGAAGGTGTCAGCAACAGTGCTATCAAGCAGCACCTGCTCAGCGTTACACATGCTTTTCCCAGAGTTATCACAAAAGTATTTTTTGATCAAAATAGGCAAAATTTCTCTTGTTTCCCAAATTCTTCACATTTTCTGATATTTTTTATAGGAGGCACAGACAAATAAAAACTCTCTGTCCTATTGGCTAAAAAACAAAAGTTTGTAGCAACTCGTGGGAGCAGACAGATAGTTTTCTTCAGCTTCAGCTATTTTTACTGGAGAGAGCTATTACCTCCCATTATACAATCCCAAAGAATTCTGCCTGTATCGCCCACTCTCACAAGTTGCTCAGCTTTCTCCGAGACAGACAGTTGTGATCAAGCTGATGACCTTTGGTATCCACACACAGTCACAATTCCAAAATCCAATCATCAGCCTGGTGAATCTCATATTATGTGCACACTCTAAAGTCTTTTCTTTGTAAATTCCCCTCTTGCTTGAAGAAAGCAGCAACGTAGATATGACTTACAATGAGTTTCAGTCGCTTACATTTTTAAACTGTAGAGTATCTGTCTATAAGGCTTGATCTTAAAACAGTAACTTCTCTATTTCAGTCCACAGTAAATAAAACTAAAATGAAAAAGATGTAGTTTTTACACTTAGCAAAGACCTGCTGACTGACATCCAGTTTGGATTCCCCAGGACCACTCAGCTCCTGACCACATTACCACCTTGGCTCAAACATGGACAAAAGAGCTGAATTCCAGAGGGGAGGGGAGAGGGACAGCCCTTGACGTCAAGGCAGCGTTTGACCGAGTGTGGCATCACGGAGCCCGAGTGAAACTGGATTCAATGGGAATAAGAGGACAAACTCTCCTCTGGTTACATATCTGGCACATAGGGAGATGGTTGTGGTTGTTGGAGATCTGTCATCTCCAATCCAGCACATCTGTACAGGAGTTCCTCAGGGTAATGTCCCTGGGCCCAACCATCTTCAGCTGTTTCATCAACGACCTTCCCTACATCATAAGGTCAGAAGTGGGGATGTTCACTGATGATTGCACAGTGTTCAGCACCATTCGCAACTCCTCAGGTACTGAAGCAATTCATGCACAAATGCAGAAAGACCTGGACAATATCCAGGCTTGGACAGAAAAATGACAAGTAACTTCATGCCACACAAATGCCAGCCTGTTCAGCCTCCGACGCTCCAGGGAAAATAGCCCCAACCTGTTCAGCCTCCGACGCTCCAGGGAAAGCAGTCCCAGCCTGTTCAGCCTCCGACGCTCCAGGGAAAACAGTCCCAGCCTGTTCAACCTCTGATGCTCCAGGGAAAACAGCCCCAGCCTGTTCAGCCTCCGACGCTCCAGGGAAAACAGCCCCAGCCTGTTCAGCCTCTCTGTGTAGCTTAGATCCTCCAACCCTGTCAACATCCTTATAAATCTCTTCTGAACCCTTTCAAGTTTCACAACGTCTTTCCGATAGGAAGGAGACCAGAACTGCATGCAATATTCCAACAGTGGCCTAACCAATGTCCTATACAGCTGCATCATGACCTCCCCACTCCTGTACTCAATACTCTGACCAATAAAGGAAATCATACCAAACACCTTCTTCACTATCCTATCTACCTGTGACTCCACTTTCAAGGAGCTGTGAACCGGCACTCCAAAGTCTCTTTGTTCAGCAACACTCCCCAGGACCTTACCATGAAGTGTATAAGTCCTGCTAAGATTTGCTTTCCCAAAATGCAGCACCTCGCATTTATCTGAATTAAACTCCATCTGCCACTTCTCAGCCCATTGGCCCATCTGCTCTAGATTCTGTTGTAATTTGAGGTAACCCTCTTCGCTGTCCACTACACCTCCAATTTTGGTGTAATCTGCAAACTTACTAACTGTACCTCTTATGCAATTTATCAACAATGTTATGAAGGTGTGGATGCCCTGTACCTTTACAAGAGTTGAAAAGTTAGCAAGGCCTGCCTGACACAGCACAAAGTGTTCTGAACAAGCTAACAATGCAACATTTGGTTGAAACAGCTATCAGTAGCTGGGTTGCCACAAGACAAAAACAAATTCAAATCTGGCCAATCAGTTTAAGTTATGCCCCAAGATACTAAAAACTAATCAAGTTTGAATTTATTATTTTGATAACATTAAAAACCAACAAAATGATCTGATGCTTTGGGGTACAAAAACGGACATTTTTGAACAGTTGAGAGAGAACTGCCAAAACAGCAACACATGTAGACCGCTAACTCAAGAGCTCTCTAAGAGGTACCTATCTGTGGAGAGTCTGTGCCACAGAACATCAAAACCGACCTGGAGGGAATCTACAGAGGAAAATCTACAGAGGAAACTCGGTAAAGTTGACTGCTTTTGAAATGTGATTTTTTTTTGTAAATCTTAATTGGGATTTTTTATCAGAGTAGTATTGTAGAGTGGGAGGTAAAAGATAGGTATAAGAGAAAGGAGTTGTAAACAGTTGCTAGTTGGACTTAAAGAATAAAGTTGTTAATTTTTGCTTTAAACCGTGACCTCTGGGATAGTCCTTTGCCTCTTGAGTTTAACAGATTACAGCACGGGTGAATCTTTTCTGTGTTGCTGGTTTAAATTAGCAGAGGGGTTTAGCCCATGTCATAACAACAAGGTGACAGTTTCACTTCTACCCTGTGCTTTTAGTGAAGGTTGTGTCAGATTAAATCTATCAGCTGAAAGCACAGACACACAATCCCATCCCATTTGTTGGGCGGCACGGTGGCACAGTGGTTAGCACTGCTGCCTCATAGCGCCAGAGACCCGGGTTCAATTCTCGCCTCTGGCAACTGACTGTGTGGAGTTTGCACGTTCTCCCCGTGTCTGCGTGGGTTTCCTCCGGGTGCTCCGGTTTCCTCCCACAGTCACAAAGATGTGCAGGTCAGGTGAATTGGCCATGCTAAATTGCCTGTAGTGTTAGGTAAGGGGTAAATGTAGGGGTATGGGTGGGTTGCGCTTCAGCGGGTCGGTGTGGACTTGTTGGGCCGAAGGGCCTGTTTCCACACTGTAAGTAATCTAATCTAATCAGCTACTTGTTCACATTTGTATCTGTGTTTCACTTTGTTCTATGTGGATTGTGAAATGTCTTTTGTCAGTTAGAGATCTCGCTCAGGATACAGCTCCAGCTCACATTAACAAAGGAATAGAGCAGGAAGCTGGGTGACTTGTGATAGGGAGTAAGCAACTGGGGAAGGGACCTTCCCAGCTGTACTGGGTGAGAACAAATAGACAGTCACAAGGAGTTAAAATCAACAAGTAGCTGTTCAAGAAGGCAGCTCCTCCGATGGCTCAAGGTGCAATAAATGCTGGGCCCAGTCAGTGACACCACATTCCCTGAGTGATTGAAAATAAAAGTGTTGTTGATTTTTAACTGCCCTCTGGGCAATTAGCGACAGGCAATAAACGCTGGCCTAGCCAGTAACACTCACATCCCTTGAACTAATAAAGAAAATAAATTTGGTGTAAGGTAGGAATTTTGAAAATTAACAGGAAGTGTTTAAGACTATGTGAAGAAATGATCAGGGTGTCATGGCAGTTTGGAATGGTTGTGAAACCAGAGGGTCCTGGGAAAGAAGGAGGTCAATGTGAAAGTGAGATCCATCTCAGGTGATGGGCCATGTTTGTTCCAAACTGGCAGGAAAAGAAACAATATTTTTATTCCCATCCCTAACTCCTCAGATGGTTTCAGCACAGGAGAGGGTCTTCTGCTCCTTTTGTCCATGTGTGGATCGACAAAGCTCTAACTACAGTAATTCCATTTTCCAGCTCTTGGTCCATAGCCCTGGAGGATACTGCAGAGATGGAAATGTGTTGCTGGAAAAGCGCAGCAGGTCAGGCAGCATCTAGGGAACAGGAGAATCGACGTTTCGGGCATTAGCCCTTCTTCAGGATACTGCAGAGCAAATGAATTTAAATATTTTTTAAGAATAACTCAACCATCCTTTCAGGTCGCAAATTCCAGAGTCTCACAACCCTCTGGTTCAAAACCTTTCACCTCTTAGCCTTCTGCCTTTTAACTTAAATCTATTCCCCGCTTATTGACCCCTCAACTTGTGAAAACACTGACAAATACTTTCCTATCCACACTACATTTGCCCCTCAGAACACTGAGTTGGGAGGTCATATTGCAGCTGTAAAGGACACTGGTGAGCCACTTTTGGAATATAGTGTTCAATTCTAATCGCCCTTCTACAGGAAGGATGCTGTGAAACTTGAGAGGGTACAGAAACATTTATGAGGATGCTGCTGGAAAGGGAGGGTTTCAGTTATGGGGAAAGGCTGAATAGGCTGGTCTTTCTTCCCTGTCTGATTCTGAGGGGTGACCTTATAGAGGTTATAAAATCATAAGGGGCATGGATAGGATAAATAGACAAAGTCTTTTTCCCTGGGGTGGGGGAGTCCAAAACGTGAACATATAGAATTAAGGTGAGAGGGGAAAGATTTAAAAGGGACATCAATGGTAACATTTTCTTGCATGTATAGAACGTGTATGGAATGAGCTGCCAGAGAAAGTGGAGGCTGGTACAATTGCAACATTTAAAAGGCATTTGGATGGGTAGGTGAATAGGAAGGGTTTGGAGGGATGTGGGCCGGGTGCTGGCAAATGGGACTGGGTCAGATTAGGATTCTGATTGATGCAGATGAGTTGGACCGAGGGGTCTGTTTCTGTGCTGAAGGAATCTATGACTCTATCACAAACTATTCAATCCCTATCGTACTAACCAAACTGAGCTTTGTACTTTCACAGCTGACAGTCAGAGACAACTCTGCCACCTGCAGGAACCTTTTTGCAATTTCTTGTGCCATTTATGATTTGTTGAACAAAATCTGGTGTTTCCTTCAGCTCTATCACTTACTAATGCCACAACAATCTCTGTTTCAACAAGAGTCACTAATCTGTTGTTATGATCCACTTTAGAAATGTGTTAATTGTCAAGTCCCGCTGTTGCTGAGGTCACCACAAAAGTTAATGATTTAATTAAAATACACAAAGCCCCTTATCTCCCTGTCTGATGGAACCAGGTTAACAGAAGACAATGACCAGTTAAATGACACCTGGGGAAACACAGTTCAATAGCACCAGTCCACAATATTTGATGAATGTTCCTTTTGCTTCCCAAGTCCTTCTATTCTCTGAACACCTTTCTCCAGGTTCTCTCAATTCTTTGCAGGAAGCAGAGAGTGATTGGTACATCAATTATAAAATCTCTTAGATTACTGATTAAAGACAAAACTTTACACCAACCACTGATTTCTTCAGGCTTCAGGGAGTGTTATTGCAGAGAGATGGAGTAACAGAACCTGCTGCTCCAGCAGTCTGAAGGCTACTCCCCTTCAATTTTAAACCCCCAACTTTTTACTTGTTCAGACTCCAATCAGACTGCTGTCATCAGGCTGATGATCTTTGGCATCCACAACTTGTCACAACTGCACAAACCAATCAGCGATCTGTTTCTGGCCGAATCTTACTCTGCACACACATGTTCCCTGGTGCCATGATGTGTAATTTCTTCTCCACCACTGCTTGTGAAGCAGCTGGGTAAACACAACTCCCACGGAGCTCCAGTGACTCGTTCCTTATAAAAGTTCAGCCATTTCTTCCACAATCCTTACTTTGGAATTACCCAGTCTAAAAGGTGTGACTGCCCTCTGGCGCAGTGTCCAGGCAACTTTCCCTCTCCCTGATGTGACATCATGTCTGCAGCTTGGATTCTGTCACCTTGACTCTGATTTGAAGTTCCTCAAGCACATTGCCCATCCTGCCACCACTGTTGCAAATTATTTAAGTTATAATGAATTACTCTTAAGCATGATAATCACAACTGAGGCTCCAGTAGAAAACTGAGGGAGTGCTGTATTGCCAGGCTTGCAGTCTTTGGGATGAAGCATTCGACCAAGGTCCCAGCTGCTCTCAAAAACGGGTACAAGATTCCGTGGCAGTTTGATTGGAGCAAGAGCAAATGTGCCCTGCCCATTATTTATTCCTCAATCAATAACAAAGAAACACATTATTGGCCATTATTTGTTACATATCTGTTTTTGGGATCTTGCTGTGCACGAACTGGCCTATTTTGCAACAGTGACTACAATTCAAAGGCATTTCTTTGGCTCTGAAACACTTTGCAATGTTAGTGGTTTTGAGAAACACAACACAAATCTTCCTTTTAGGATTAAAAGATTAACCTCTCAGATCAGACTCTTCCCAATCCCTGCAATTGAAAGAAATAGGTGAAGAAACTGCAGAAACGCAATCAATACCTTTCAAAGTCATTACTGCTTACATTTGCTAATATCTCTCTGTAGCCAGGAGAGGGAAATGTGGAGAGACATTGTCAGTTTAATATCGGCTATGGAAGAGATTCCCGGAATCTCTCACTGGGGACAGAGTGACTGAGCATTTGAACAAATCAGAGTCGATCAGAAAGTGCCAGAGTGACTTGGTTAGTAGTTGATCGTGTCTTTCAGGACGTCATTCAGACTGGAGAGGAGCATCTATCAGAAATGGTATTGATCTGGAGTTTTTGAGAAAGCATTTGGTAGGATTTCACATTCCAATACTAATCACTGGTTATCTATAACAAGGGCATAAAAATTTAAATGTAACCTTGTGAATGGATCAGCAATTAGTTTGGAGCTAGGTATCTGATTGGTGGGATGTGACAAGTGCTGTCCCCAAAGACTCTCTTTTTGAACTTCAGCTTTCTGATTAATGACTGGGATGGACGAACAGAGAGATATAAAAGCATCAGCTTTCAAAATTGCTAAACTCAATGGGCAGGAACTGAAAGGCTGATGGAATGTTGGAGTTTATCTTAAAGGGGTCACAATAAAACAGGGTCTACATTATGTTGCAGCTATAGAGTTCTCTGGCCAGATCCCTCGTGAATTCAGTTGTAGGCACTGCACTATTGGAAGGGATTTCAGAGTCATGCCAACCTTGAGAGTGTATTCTACTGTGAACTTTCAAACAATACTTTGAAAAGGTAGACATAATCACACTGAAAATAATCGCCATAAATCAGGTGACCTTTGGCAATTGGACTATGGATAGAATCAAATTGTAGGTTATTGGTGAAATACGGATATTCCAGGCATCTGTTGAATTCACATGTCTCTTTAAGGATGGGTCAACACAAATGGCTTTGTCATATAATTACATAACTCCGTGTTTCAAACTGGTCAAAATGAAAGATTGAAATTTAATTTCTAGCAGAAGCCACTGAATAACCTCCCGCTGTGTCGTCATGGTATCCCTTTCCAAAGCAGACTGGCCGAGTCACCATGGTGTTAACTCACAACACAAGATGTGCAATCAACATGAATACCACTCCTTATTGGAAAGCTTTATGAAAAGCCACGTGGAAACAGGCATGTCTTCTTTATCCCTTTCAGAAGACAGCTAAGAGCAGTTTGTTGTTGAGATATACTAATATCATTAGAACCGTCTGTTCAATCAGCCTTTGAAACAGATTTGGAAATTTGCTGCAGAATGTTAAGCAGCCAAGAACCAACTTTTCTGAAATTTGACCACAGGAAACTGTGCAACCTGCAGTGAGCCTGTTGTCTTGCAACAGCCTCATTCCAACTTATAAACTTCAAAAATCCATTCCAGATCTGCCACAACCAGGGATCATGAACAGAGACTGTTGGACTGGAATCTGTAAAAGTGTGGTATCTTTATCTGTGGGAGTGCATTGCAAAACCAAATGCATATGATATTGCGATAATTGAGGACCTGTGTGTAAGAATAAATAGTATTGCTTATTTTTAAACTTGTAAAAGCTTGCTGCTGAATTCTTCAATTGGGATATATACCTAAAGGGTTAAGAAAAAACAAAATTCTTTTCATAAGCAGTATATTGATCACAAGCTCAGAAATTCTGTCAGTGACATTGGCTGCAGAGGAAATGCAGCTTAGATTCAACAAAGGAGAGCCTGGCTAAAAGGACACATTCTGATAATGGAGGTAGCAAACTGAATGGGCGAAGGAAGGAGGTTCGATACAACCTTCAATTGTAAAATGAATAAATACCTGAAGGGAATAAATTGCAGGATCTATGGGGAAAGGACAGGGAAGACTGAATAACTATAGCTCTTGCAAAAGGCTGGCATAGGCCTCATAGTGTAACAACAACAATCTCTCCCTCAACGACAGCAAAACGAAGGAGCTGGTCATTGACTTCAGGAAGTGGAGTGGTGTCCACACCCCTGTCTGTATCAGTGGGGCTGAGATGGAGATGGTCCAGACCATCAAGTTCGTGGGGTGATGATTGCCAACTATCGCTCCACCCAGGTCGACATGTCTCCACTTCCACAGATGGCTCAGGAATGGCAGCAGAGGCCGATAGCTAAGTTCGGTACATATAAGGGGCCTCAACCGGGACCTTGGGTTCATGTCACATTACAGGTGATCACCATTGCACTACACACACACACAGATATTCCTACACACACACACACTCTCACATGCACACGGACACAGATACACACAGACACGCACACAGACACCCACACACACCCTTATAGACACACAGACTCCCACACATGCACCCCCTCACAGACGTAAGACACTCTGCACTCACTACACACACACACACACACACACACATACTTTCTCACATTCACAACCCCCTCCCCAGACAGACACACACACACACAGACAGACAAAGACCCACATGCACACATATATTTTGTGGGGTGAATTTGTACTTGCAGAGTTACATGGCACTTTGCTCAAAAACTGCATACATTCATGTAGAACTCTGAGCTCAAAAACTGCATGAATTTATGTAAAACTCTGTTATCTCACTTTTTAGATTGGAATCAATCTAAACATCAGGTCATAGACAGAGAACACAGGGGGCTAACACCTTCAACATATTGTCTAGCTATCACTATTGTTAACAGCTAACCCGAGAATGCAACTTGTAAAAAAAGGGTTTTGTGATTTACACAAGCGAGAAGTGAAACTATCACTGTATTCTAACAGATGAAAGGCTTAACAATCAATTTTTCAATGTATAATTTCAGTTACATCACACTGTAAATTTTTGTTATAAATTCTGTGTTACGATCGAGCCCTCCACTATCACCTGATGAAGGAGCGTCGCTCCGAAAGCTAGTGTGCTTCCAATTAAACCTGTTGGACTATAACCTGGTGTTGTGTGATTTTTAACTTTGTACACCCCAGTCCAACACCAGCATCTCCGAATCATGACCATTATCAAAGACCCCTCCCACCCTGGTTATAATCTGTTCCTTGCTCTTCTGTTGGGCAGAAGATATAAAAGTTTGAATACACTTACAAACAGATTCAAGAACAGCTTCTTCCCACCGTTATCAGACATTTGAATGGACTTCTCGAATGTTAGTTCCGAACTCTCTCTCTGCACCTTCTCTGTGGCTGCAACACTGTGTTCTGCACTTTGATGCACTTTATATGGTACTGTTGGCCTGTATAACACGCAAACCAACACTCTTCACTGTATCTCGGTACATGTGACAACAATAAATCAAACTCAAGTTTGAACTCATGGGTCAAAAGGTAATGTTTTGTATTGTATTAGCTTACAATTCTGTGGTTAGCTGGAAGAATGTTTTTAATGAAACGAGTGACCTTTGACATGATGTGTAGTGCAGGTCAGGAATGCACGACCTGGAAATATGGTGGAGGCTGCTTCAATGGAGGCATTTAAAGACATCATTTAAATAGAAACAAAGAGTTACAGAGAGAAGGTATGAGAAAGGCATTATATCCTTCTGCTCATTCAGAGAGCTACTACTGACAATGATGGACCAAATGAATCATTTGACCATTTTGAGATTCTGTGACCTAAGAGTGGCCCAATTGTCTTTATCTACATTGAGAGACATAGAAGGAAACTTCGGTATGGACAATTTTTTCCAATTGAATAGTTGATCCAATCTTTGAGGATTGTACCAGCAAAATATGCAATCAATCTTTTCTGGGATCTTGATCCATTCTATTCTCCCTCCTCTGAGGGCTTCACCAACCCGGACTGATCTCTCGGACTCTGGTCTTAGTGAACAATGTCACTTTGGCGTCAGCCTTAAACACGGGAGCACTGGGATCACGCCTGAGCGCTAGGTGTTGATTAGTTTAGGGCTAGATCGTATTCATCTGTTAGCTCCATTAATCATCCTTTCACTTTAGATTGCTAAACCTATTTTCAATTCAATTCGTCAATTTTTCATCGTAAACAAACCTTCATCATCTTTAATAAACCTCATTTATCAATTGCTTTGAACTCCATGGAGATCCAAACAGATGCTGGAGAGATTTACAGAGTTACAGGGACTGCAGTGTGACAGTTACATAGAATATAAAACATTACAGTGCAGTACAGGCCCTTCAGCCCTCGATGTTGTGCCACCTTGGGAAACCAATCTGAAGCCATCGAACCTCCACTATTCCATTATCGCCCATGTGCCTATCCAATGTCCATTTAAATGCCCTTAACATCAGTGAGTCTACTACTGTTGCAGACAGGCCATTCCACACCCCTACTCCTCTCTGAGTAAAGAAACTACACCTAATATCTGTGCTATATCTATTACCTTCAATTTAAAGCTATGTCCTCTCATGTTAGCCTTCACCATCCGAGGAAAAAGGGTCTCCCTGTCCAGCCTATCTAACCCTCTGATTATATGTCTCAACTAAGTCACCTCTCAACCTTCTTCTCTTGAATGAAAACAGCCTCAAGTCTCTCAGCCTTTACTCATAAGACCTTCCCTCCATACCAGGCAACATCCTAGAAAATCTCCTCTGAACCCTTTTCAAAGCTTCCACATTCTTCCCATAATGTGGTGACCAGAACTGTACACAATACTCCAAGTGGGGCTGCACCAGAGTTTTGTACAGCTACAACGTGATCTCATTGTTCCGAAACTCAATCCCTCTCCCAATAAAAGCTAACACACCATATACCTTCTTCACAACCCTATCAATCTGGGTAGCAACCTTCAGGGATCTGTGTACCTGGACACCGAGATCCCTCTGCCCATCCACACTATCAAGAATCTTACCATTAGCCCAATCCTCTGTATTCCTGTTACTCCTTCCAAAGTGTATCACCTCACACTTTTCCACATTAAAACTCCATTTGCCACCTCTCAGTCCAGCTTTGTAGCTTATCTATGTCCTTCTGTAGCCTGCAACATCCTTCTACACTGTCCACAACTCCACTGACCTTAGAGTCATCTGCTAATTTACTAACCCACCCTTCTATGCCCTCTTCCAGGTCATTTATAAAAATGACAAACAACAATGGACCCAAAGCAGATCCTTGTGTTACCCCACTAATAGCTGAACTCCAGAATGAATATTTCCCATCAACCACCACCCTCTGTCTTCTTTCAGCTCGCCAAATTCTGATCCAAACCGTTAAATTCCCCTCAGTCCCATGCCTCTGTATTTTGTGCAGTCGCCTATCAATTATCAAATCCATATACAGCACATCAACAACTTTACCCTCATCCACCTGGTTGGTTTGGAGATGCCGGTGTTGGACTGGGGTGGACAAAGTTAAAAATCACACAACACCAGGTTATAGTCCAACTAGCTTTTGGAGTGACTCTCCTTCATCAGGTGGTTGTGTCCAACCGCCTGGTGAAGGAGCAGTGCTGAGAAAGCTAGTGCTTCCAACTAAACCTGTTGGACTATAACCTGGTGTTGTGTGATTTTTAACTTTGTACACCTGTTCAGTCACCTTCTCAAAGAGCTCAATAAGGTTTGTGAGGCATGACCTACCCTTCACAAAACCGTGCTGACTATCCCTAATCAACCTATTCCTCCCTAGTTGATTATAAATCCTATCTCTTGTAACCTTTTCTAACACCTTACCTACAACTGAAGGAAGGCTCACTGGTCTATAATTACCAGGATTGTCTCTACTCCCCTTCTTGAACAAGGGAACATTTGCTATCCTCCAGTCTTCTGGCACTATTCCTGTAGACAATGACAACATAAAGATCAAAGCCAAAGGCTCAGCAATCTCCTTCCTGGCTTCCCAGAGAATCCTAGAATAAATCCCATCCAGAGGAGAAAATGAGGTCTGCAGATGCTGGAGATCAGAGATGGAAATGTGTTGCTGGAGAAGCGCAGCAGGTCAGGCAGCATCTAGGGAACAGGAGAATCGACGTTTCGGGCATTAGCCCTTCTTCAGTTTCCTGTTCCCTAGATGCTGCCTGACCTGCTGCGCTTCTCCAGCAACACATTTCCATCTCTAAATCCCATCCAGCCCAGGGGACTTTGTTTTACACTTTCCAGAATTGCTAACAGCTCCTCCTTATGACCCTCAATCCCGTCTAGTCTAGTAGCCTGTATCTCAGTATTCTCCTCGACCACAATGTCTTTTTCTAATGTGAATACTGACAAAAAGTATTCACTTAGTGCTTCCCCTTTCTCCTCTGACTCCACGCACAACTTCCCTGTTCTTACTGAAACATCTAAACCGTGGAATCTGCAACAACCATTCCTGTCCCTGCTCTATCTATGTCTCCGAAATGGCCACAACATCGAAGTCCCAGGTACCAACCCACGCTGCAAGTTCACCCACCTTATTCCAGATGCTCCTGGCGTTGAAGTAGACACACACTTCATACCCGCCGGTGCCTTCTTGTGATCTTGAAATCTTAGTTCTGAGCTCACTACTCTCAACCTCCCGTATACTCAAACTACAATTCGGGTTCCCATCCCTGCTGAATTCGTTTAAACCCTCCTGAAGAGCAGTAGGAAATGTCCCCACCAGGATATTGGAACCCCTCTGGTTCAGGTGAAGACCATCCTGTTTGTAGAGGTCCAACCTACCTCGGAATGAGCCCCAATTATCCAGGAATTCGAAACCCTCCCTCCTGCATCATCCCTGTAGCCACGTGTTCAATTCCACTCTCTCCCAATTCCTCGTCTCGCTAGCAAATGGTACGGGTAACAAACCAGCGATAACAACTATTTATTCTA
>NC_057747.1:29839662-29843439 GCF_004010195.1 Chiloscyllium plagiosum
ACAGGGAGTACGGTGTGACAGGTACAGGCAGAGCACTGTAATGGTGCCATGGAGGAGCACTTTGCTGTTTTGCCTTCCAGTCACTGTGTCAGTTTCCCTTTAAGAGACATGTTCACGTTTTCATCACTGCATGCTGTTCTGAGTTTACAAGGACCCTAAACTCCATCATAACCCAGGGCACCTGATTCATGACACTCTGATGGGAGTGTGCTGCTATTGTAGCTAAACAGCTGAAATGTTGACTTCTCCACTTCCTGACGCTGCCTGGTTTGCTAAGTTCCTCCAGGGTCTTGTTTAAGATGCATATCTCTCTTCTTATTCAGCTGTTTGGCTACAATAATAGATTGTTCCAAAAGGACGTCCGGAAATCTTGCTTGCCATTGGCAAGGAGGAGTTACACAGAATTAATTTATCCCCTTTCCAAGAAGGTGTCCCAATATCTTTCTATAAAAGTGTCCACAGAAATTTGCTAGAAAAATTAAATCCTAAATTTGACAGATAAAGACTTTTTTTCAAACTGAAGTGAAGCATATTTAATGGTCTGTCCATTTAGCAGAAATCTTCCTGCCTTCAACTGCTAATGAATGTTGCACCGCATTTCCGTCAACAAAAACGAACCTGCAAGAGCTGTGAAGCTGCAAATCAGAAACAAAAACAGAAATTGCTGGAAAAGATCAGCAGGTCTGGCAACATCTGTGGAGAGAAATCAGAGTTAATGTTTTGGGTCGAGTGAGCCTTCCTCAGAACTGGGATCACTGGACCTGAAATGTTAATCATATTTACAGAGTCTACTTGATTAGATGTAAGGATTGGTCTGAAATACAAGTCAGGTACCAGGATGATTACATCAGACACACAGAGTAGATTACCCACAAAGAGCAAGAGATTCCTCTTGATCTACACCATGATTCTCTTTAGTATTAAGTTCAAGACAATCTCAAGGTTGATCTGTTTCACTTTGGCCAAAGTGAGAACAGTTGCAACCAGCAACTGCCAAAGTTGAGCAATGATAGGAGTTGCAAAAGACCATCATCTTGGGATGGCCTGACAATATTAAAGAAGTATCTGAGAGCATTTATTCAGTTTGGCCTTATTGAGACAAACTTGGTACCTCACAACAACTCATCTCAAAGGACAAACAAGTCCTAATAATGGCTGCATTACACTGGATATCATGACAATGTACCTCAGCCACACATGAATAGTCAGGAAAGCTGTGTGTGAGTCCTTACACTGGGTATGGCTGAGCCGAGATACTCAGTGACTCAGGAATATACGTGAGTCTCAGGAAAAGGTGCAATGTCAGCAGCACAGGAAGCCTCCACATCCACAGAATGTTGTTTCCACTCCCTGTAAACAGACCTTTTCACAACACGTGGGCAAGATGACATTCTTGTGATGGATTATTTCTCCAAATTTTGCCTTGTTCAAAGAATTAATAACACTTAGTGAAACAATGACCAGCAGGTGCAGTTTATTCAGTGTCCTGGAGCAGACAGTGTCTGACAATGGCCAGTCATTCACAGGAAAGTTGCTTCAAGCCAAATGTCAAAACTGGGATCTGACTTGTATGACATCAGCATCATACTTCGCCTTCAGACAGATCAGACATGGTACATCCCATCCAATCCATTATCAGCAAACGTTGAGTATTAAAACCAGATTTGGCAATGCTGCGTTTTTCTGCATCAGCAATGGAGAAAGATTACCATCGTCAGCACAGACCCTCTTCAGAAAGTATGTGTGAAGGAACTCACCCAGGAACCAACTGTCCAACAACTTCCACATTCTTCTTCATTCACAATGAGCGAGCAATTTCCAAAGCCGAGCAGTAAACAGAAAGCGAATGTTAGAAATCCAAATCCAAATCCCTGGAGAGAACTAAAGGTTTCTCCAATATGGAACCAGCCGAGTAAGCGACAGGAGGATATCAATGGACTAGCCAGGTGGACAGAGCAGTGGTAAATCCATATGTGCTGTAAACACCCATCAGTCTATGAGATCATATGATGTCATTACCTGATCATGGTGCTACATAGCGAGGGTATAGAAGCTGGTCAGAGCATGGTACAACACACCAGTTCTACACAAAGACTGAAGAAGGAAATGCTCGTGAGGACTGTGCGATGACGCTGTGAGACAGTAACTTGCAAGGCAAGTAAACAAGAGGGATAGAAAAGAACATGTATCTCTCCAGCTGGTGCACCATCACCCGCTCAGGGTGAGTTAGCACATCAGAGAGGTGGGGGTGAAGCTGTAATGTAAGGGGACCTGTAATCCAGGATCCCAGTGCCAATGTCTGGGCATATTGGTTGATTTGCCACTGTGGCAAATAGTGAAATATGAATTAAATAACGGAAATCTAGTATAACAAATGCATACATTGCTGGAGAAACTCAGCAGGTCCTGCGGCATTAATAAAGAGAAAACCAAGTTAACATTTTGATTCAGTCACTTCTTCAAGCTTGCTGAGTTTAGATTAGATTAGATTAGATTAGATTACAGTGTGGAAACAGGCCCTTCGGCCCAACAAGTCCACACCGACCCGCCGAAGCGAAACTCACCCATACCCCTACATTTACCCCTTACCTAACACTACGGGCAATTTAGCATGGCCAATTCACCTGACCCTGCACATCTTTGGATTGTGGGAGGAAACCGGAGCACCCGGAGGAAACCCACGCAGACACGGGGAGAATGTGCAAACTCCACACAGTCAGTCGCCTGAGGGTGGAATTGAACCCAATCCCTGGCGCTGTGAGGCAGCAGTGCTAACCACTGTGCCACCGTGCCGCCCACAATTTCTCCAGCAATTTCTGTTTTGTTTGTTTCAGATTTCCAGCATCTGGTGTTCATAGTTTCGATTGACTGGAACTCTGGAGGGAATAGCCTAGTGGGATGATCACTGGATGGTTATCCAGAAACTCAGGTAATGTTCTGGACATCCAGTTTGGAAACCTGCCATGACAGATGATGTGGTGAAATCTGAATTCAATAAAAATATGATATTAGGAGTTCAATAATGCCCAGGAAGCCATTGCTGCTTGTCCACCTGGTTCACTAATGTCCTTTAGGGAAGGAAACTGCCATCACAACCCAATCATTCTTGACCTGTTTGTATCATTAGTGAATAAACAACACGAGCTGATCTCAAACCATATCGATGTCTTTGGGACTTTCTTCATTTTCACAAATCAATAGGTTATTGTTACTTCGAAAGACATGTTGAAAATATTATTGTTGCATCATAGCGTGTGGCCTGAGGTAAAGAAATGACTCAGACGTTGTCTTAACCTGGGCCAATTGAAGTATGACATGCGGTTGGAAATGTGCTGCTGTTGTAGCTGAATAGTCTAATACTAGTCTAGACACATCTATGTCAAATTCTTACATTGTGGGAGATAACATAAATAGTGTGCATCAGGTCCAAGTTTTGAAAAGTGTATACGTGGCATGTGAGCATCACTGACAAGCTCCAGGTGGTGGGGAGTTGTCTTAGAGCCTCAAGCCTCCAGCTGGAGACAAGGTGCACGCCCAACAGTCTGATAATTACAGCAAGGAGACTTCCCTCGATCAATACGCGCGTGTGAGTGTGTGCATGTGTGTGTATGTGTGTGTGTGTGACTGCTTCTGTATGTGTGTGTGTCTGTGTGTGTGTATGTGTGTGTGTCTGTGTGTGTATGTGTGTGTGTCTGCATGTGCATGCGTGTGTGTATGCGTGTGTCTGTGTGTGCGTATGTATGTGTGTGTATGTGCGTGTCTGCGTGTATGTGCGTC
>NC_057747.1:29846190-29861584 GCF_004010195.1 Chiloscyllium plagiosum
CATGTGAGTGTGTGTGAGGGTGTGTGTGAGTGTGTGTGTGTGTGAGTGTGTGTGTGAGTGTGTGTGTGTGTGAGTGTGTGTGTGGGGAGTGTATATAAGTACTATCATATTAAGCAGGAGAAAGTGAGGGCTGCAGATGCTGGAGATCAGAGCTGAGAATGTCCTGAAGAAGGGCTTATGCCCGAAACGTCGATTCTCCTGTTCCTTGGATGCTGCCTGACCTGCTGCGCTTTTGTGTGTGTGTGTGAGTGTGTGTGTGGGGAGTGTATATAAGTACTATCATATTAAGCAGGAGAAAGTGAGGGCTGCAGATGCTGGAGATCAGAGCTGAGAATGTCCTGAAGAAGGGCTTATGCCCGAAACGTCGATTCTCCTGTTCCTTGGATGCTGCCTGACCTGCTGCGCTTTTCCAGTATCACATTAAGCAGCCAGTAAGCTAACAATGCTAACATGGGACCTTGCTTCAAACCTCACCATGGTAACTGCTGCACAATCTCCAGAAACTGAAGCATCACAACAAACAGAGGTTTCCTGTAAGTTCAGTTGCTGCACATCCTTACCTTTGTCTGACACTCAGATAAGCCCTGGCATGATGTACCATCTTGCAGAAGCAGTGATCTATATGAGGACGTTCTCCCTCTTTCTGTTTTGGATGAGTGTGGAGGTTTGTTGGGGGTGGGGGAGGTTGGGGGGATGGAGGGTAGGAACTCTGCCGCATGCAATAAACATCAAAATAAATTGAAATGGTGCCAAGCCACATGGCACTGGTGACGGAGGACCGGTTTTCATAGTGAACACTCTTGGTTCACAGTCTTCATTCAGTGTTGCTTGGTTGTATTTCAGCCCCAAACTCTAACCTTTGGGCACCCTGTAGAGGGAGGGAGGTGGTGGGATTGAAGGGTAACCAGGCTGTAGAGAACGGGGAGGTTGATGTGGGCAGGTGGGTGAGGGTGACCAGTTGCTATGGGTGTGGAGTCACATGTAGACCGGGCCAGTAATGAACCAGATGTTTTTTTTGACAATCAACAGTAGCCTTGGCCTGGAGTTCAGGATGACTTGCACAGGGATATTACCACCCTGCTACTGCTTCCCAATCCACCGGCTGGGATTCAAGGAATAGGTTGGGGCAGGAAATGAGCAATGAGATAGGGTGGGGGTTAATCCTATTCTGGGAAAAGGATTCTAACCCCAGCAGTGTAAGCGGGGAAGCCTGTTGTCAGCGAGCAGCACTGAAATCTCCCTGTGAGGCTCAACATTGAATTGGAAAGTGGTTGCACATCCTTCCCAAATAAACACCCATTCACCAGTGCGAGTAGAGGGCGGCTCGTGTTTGCAGGTGAGGTGAATGTTCCATGCTGTTGTTACTGAGAATCTCAGTCCACATGCCTCTTTCCTTCATGTTTACTTCTTGATGGAGATTTAAAAAACAAATGACATGTTCCTTTTTGTCTTTTTGATATTCCTTAATCAAAACTTTTTTTCCATCTCCACATCGAACTTTCTGATCAGAACGGTTTATATTAAAAATTCTGCCCATTCTTACTTTAGATTCTTTAGTGGCATCACAGGATTTCTTCAATCTTATTAAAGAGCTTTGCTGTGATGTTGCCTGGTCACACTGTGATTGTGTGCTGCTCGAGGACAGACTGTAATGGGACCTCAAAACACCATTAGCTGCTACTCACCAACACACTCCAGGGACAGCAAGTGCAGTTTCCTCATGGCTGCTTCCAAGATGCAGCCTGTCCAATTTCCAAATTTCCACAGACAATAACACATGGGCATCTCTCAAAGAAGGGCTTATGCCCGAAATGTCGATTCTCCTGCTCCTTGGATGCTGCCTGACCTGCTGCACTTTTCCAGCAACACATTTTTCAGCTCATCTCACAGTGATGTCAACATTGCAACAACTTGGCAAGTATCTATTTTCATTTGATTTGAAGATTTGTTGATTGCATTCCAATAGCCAAAGGGAAGCAGGGACAGAGTTCACTGACACTGCAACATGACTGAATGCAGTCTGAGGTTTTATGAGATTTTCACACATTTCTGGCATGAGCTACGAAAAACCTGGTGACAAAAAGATAAACCTCAAAAAGATTTGAGTGTTGGTTTCATTGAGTTGCTGTTAGAATTTAAAAAAGGATGATATAAGTTTAGTGTCTCTGGCCAGTCATGTGACTGTAACTGCATCTACCTACTGAGGAACTCATTATGAAGCAGTGCAATAATTTGTTCAGAAATGGTTAGGTGCTGCTCTTTGAATATAAGGCAGATTTATTTCAGTCCACAGCAACACTTTATCACATAGACTGTTAGAGGTGGAATCATTCATCGAGGATTAAGATGTGAAAGAGTAAAAAACCCTTGTCTTGAAACAATGATCCTGGATTAAGATTATGATAGATGAAGCCAGCCTTTCAGTTTTTTCACAGGGGTCTGTAGGGAAATCCGAGTTTTATTTGTATGAGTAGAAATATGATATCTTTACCAAGGATTATTTGCCTAAGCTATGGCAACTGAATAAATAAATCATGATAAACTGAGAAAGATGAACTGTTCTGTAGTCTGGAAGAAAGACTAGAAACACAAAGAGATGAATGAGGAAATAAAGATCCAGTGAAGGGAGAGCTGAAGATGACAAAAAGAGGGCAAATGATGAAAACAGCAAAACAAATTCTTGAGAGGAAGGGCTGAAGGGATGTGTAAGGAAAGTTTGGAAACGAATTCTTGGGAATTTATGCTTGAGGCCAAGAAACTGTGGGAAACGAAGGACAACTTGGTGAGGAGTTAATTGGTGAAGACTCTGAAAATAATCAGAGAAAGAAATTGGACAAACATGAGGAAATACAAAAAAAAATCAAGAGAAGCATCGCTTTGGGGCAAAAAAAGATGCAAAATGTGGGATGGAATTCCTGAAGGAGGTGTGGAGTAAAGGCTAAAAATGAATTTTCTTTTTTATGTTGATTTATTTAGGGCAGGTTTGGGGAAAAGGCCAACTTTCTGCAGCTTTGAAAAGATTTTTGGAGTGATGCTGTGGTTGAACAGTGATTACAAGTAGCATCAATTAAACAGACAGAACAGAAACTGTCATGGAGTGTAAATAGTCGTCCAACGAAACAATGTTGTGTCATCAAATTTGTAATGATATTAGAAAAGCATTAATGGGTGGGAACATAAGTTAGCAACGATAAAAAGAAGACACTGCCCGTTGGATAGTTTCTGGCAAATGAAAAGCACAAAATATCCTGATAAAATACTGTCACAATGTTCAAGTTGTAAGTGATTCACAGATGAGAGAATTCAAATTGGATTCCAGTCCCTTCCATAAAACAGGCTGAAGTGACAAAATAAACTTGTGTTAATTCTGTGCTGGCTAATCTTCAGCCCATGTCATTAACCTCTTAATCAAGTTTTATAATCTTTATAGACATGGGATGCTGGCCAAAGTTATGAATGGTTGGATTGGACACAGGCTCTTAATTCCACTAAATACTGCAAAATAAATACGCAAAGAAGGTTGATGTCACATAAATTTGCTAAAACTGAACTTAATAAAATAAGCACACAGGAAATCAAGCAATGTTTGTGCACATGGGTCAGTGGAAAGTCTCCCTCAGAACTCGGACTCAGAGTGAATGGTCTTAAAATATCACAGTTCCCCAACATACCTCTCTGTTTAGACACAGATCGACAGAAAAAATGGTCCAGGCTGCTGTACTTAAAAACAGTTATTAGTTAAAACAAGTAAATAGGCATTAGCTGAAAGTAAACAATTATGAAGAATTGGGACATAATTCTACAGTAAATTGTAACCACTGTATAAGGCTCTCCCAACACACATACAGATGGATACAGGCAGAGACAAAGCATGGGTATGATGGCTGGAGGGAAAGACTGGGAACGCAGTTCAGTCGCCCTGCCTACAGGATTTGCTGAAATAATCCTTATGCCAACCAGAACTCTGTTTCTCAGTCTCCCTTCTCCAGATACTTTCACTTGTTTGCAAGAGGCACAGGGTGACTGGCTCACACTTATAAAGGTCTCTTCTTAGAAATATATTAATTTGTGGGATGTGAGCATTACTTGCTGGGCCAGCATTTATTGCTTATCCCTAGTTCCCCTTGTGAAGGTGGGAGTGAGCTACCTTCTTGAACTGCTACAGTGCATGTGCTGTGAGTTGACCCACAATGCTCTTAGGGAGAGAATTCCAGGATTTTGACCCAGTGACATTGAAGGAATGGTGATATTTTTCTAAATCACGATGGTGAGTGGCTTGGAGGGGAACTTGCAGGGGGTGCTGCCCTTGTCCTTGTAGATGGAAATGGTCATGCGTGGGCTTAGAAGGTTCTGTCTGAGGACCTTTGGTGAATTTCTGCAGTGGATCTTGTAGATAGTATACACTGCTGTTACTGAGTGCTGGTGGTGGAGCGAGTGGATGTTTGTGGATGTGGTACCAATCAAGCAGGCTGTTTTGTCCTGGATGGTGTCCAGCTTCTTGTGAGTTGTTGGAGCTGCATCCATCCAGGTAAGTGGATCCAGAATCCATTGCACTCCTTGAGATGGTGGAACAGGCTTTGAGGAGTCAGGAGGTAAGTTCTTCATCACTATATTCCTGGCCTCTGACCTGCTTTTGTCACCACTATGTTTGTGTTGAATTCACTCGAGTTTCTGGTTAATGATAACCCCTTAGGATGTTGATAGTGGGGTATTCAATAATGGTAACACCATTGAATGACAAGGGACAATGATTAGATTGGCCCATATTGATGAGGGCCATTGCATGTATCAATCAAAAGACACAACATATTTTACCAGAAAAGGGAAATCATCTGCTCTGCTTAGACTTGAGATGTTTTTTACTACAGAGCAAAAACAGCCCCTTCTCCTTTAGCAGTCCATTAGTTTCTCCCATTCACACTGTGATGATGCACCTCCTTTAACAAGGTTGGGTTGTCCTTGGTTTGTTAATCAGAGAGGTTGTAAACACACAGATTCCAATGTGTCTGAATTTGTACTTTTTGTGATCAGGGATGTACCAAATGAATTGACCAAAGTCAGTCCATTTGAATTAGTTTTTGGGCATAAATTGAGAGTACCGTTAAAATTGATTAAGGAGAAATTGGTAAGTCAGAATTCAGAGACCACATATTTGGAGCATGTCTCAGATTTAGGGAATGATTAAATAGAGCGGGAAATTGGCGAGACAGCATTTAAAAGTATCACAGCATACAATGAAATAGGAAGCAGACAAGAAATCAAAAACTTGCAGTTTTGCGATTAGAGGTAAGGTGTTAGTATTAGAGGTAAGGTGATTAGAGGTAAGGTGTTAGTATTAGTTAGTATTAGAGGTAAGGTGATTAGAGGTAAGGTGTTAGTATTACTTCCAGTGATGGGTGAACCTTTAAAAGCAAGGTTTCATGGATTTTATCAAATCAAAAGGAAATTGAGTGAGGTGAACTATTTGATAAGGACTCCAGACAGAAAGAAATCTCACAGTGTGTATCATGTGAATATACTCAAAAGGTACTTTGACAGGGACGGAAAGTCAAAGGAGATGGTGTTATTGGTCACAACACAGAGGGAAGAACCAAGTTCAGAGATTTCTGAATTGGACGTTCTTCAAATTAAATTGGGCAATAAGGAAGTTGCCAAAAATTGGGGTACATTATTGAGTTACCTTCCAGAGGAAAATCAAAATGACCTGAAAGAGTTACTACTATCCCATGGGGAGATATGTGGGAATAAGCTGGGAAGTACTAACCTAGACATCCGCGATGCTCTTCCGATTAGCAACATCCTAATAGGCACAAACCTCTAAAACTGGTACAGGTTCAAAAGGAGATTGAACACATGCTCCAAGACGACATAATCAAAGTGAGTTGCAGTGACTGGAGCTCACCCATAGTCATGGTGCCAAAACCAGATGGTACCCAACAGTTGTGTGTGGACTATCACACAGCCAGTGCTGTTACAAAGACTGATTCACATCTGATTCTGCTTTGGAAGACTGTTTGAAAACGTGAGACATGTTGGACTTGCTCAGAGGAAACTGTCCGAAAGAGTGAAGATAATTTTGGCTTTCGTAATGCTGAATGGAGTGGATCAATTTAAACTCATGCCATTTGGAATGAAAAATGCGCCAGTCACATTTCAGAGATTAATCAATAAGGTCACTGCCAGGTTACCCAATTGTATTGTCTATATTGTTGACCTGGTGATTTTTAGTCACACATGGAAGGAACATTTATTGTTCAATCAAATTTAGGAGGCAGGCTTGGTGATAAACCTGGCTAAAAGTGAATTTACCAAAGCCCAAGTCACCTTTCTGGGCCATGGTTAAAAATCACACAACACCAACAGTCCAACAGGTTTAATTGAAAGCACCTAGGCCATGTTATTGGACACAGACAAATGGCATCTGGAAAAGCACAGCAAGTCAGGCAGCATCTGAGGAGCAGGAGAATCAATGTTTTGGGCATAAACTTTCCATTAGGACTGGTCCCACGGAATGCAAAAAGACAGGTAATTGGGGAGTTTCCCATCCTCTTGACAAAAAGAACAGTTCTACAATTCCTGGGATTGAGTGGATTTTATCAGGAATTTGTACCAAATTTTAGCAGTGCAGCTGCTCCACTCACTGAGTTATGAAAGAAAGGCAAGAAGTTATAGTGGCCGGTGGATTGTCAGCAGGCATTTGACAGCCTGAAAGCTGTGTTAACCACAGCCCCGGTATTAGCCATACCTAATTTCACAAGGCCTTTCAAGGTGGTTAATGATGCAAGTGACGGGGTGTCGGTGCTGTGCTCTTACAGGAAGACAACAAGAAAATAGAAAGACCTATCAGATATTTTTCCAGGAAATTGAACAGTCATCAGCAGAACTATTTGACTGTTGAGGAGACTTTGAGCTTGGTGTTGGCGTTACAACCTTTCAATGTTTACGTTACCAGGAATGTATCTGAGACAATCACATCCACTGATCATAACCCATTGAAGTTTGTGGAGAAATTTAAGGATAAATATTGCAGACTGTTTAGATGAAGCTTGTCGTTACAGCCAATCAGTTTGAAAATTGTTCATGTGCCAGGATGGGGAAACATGATTGCCGACTCATCGTTCTGATTTGGATGAGAAACGGAGGCATTTGGTGACAGGAGTAAATGAACTGAAACAGTATGGACTAGTGCATGCTTTCAATGTCTATAGTCAATGTCATGTATATGGGTGTTTAATCGTACTTAAATTGTAAGATCAAGGGGTTTTAAAATAAAGCCATCTTTGGATATTGTTGGTTCATTTTTTTAGGGGGGAGGTGTGATGATGCTGCTCCTCCCTTGGGTATTTTTCAGAGTGGTGGTAAATGCACAGATTCCGATGTGTCTGGTATGGATGGGCTTTAGGGCCAATTTGATTATAGCTAACAGATACTGCCTCAGGCTTTCAAATTAAAAAGAAAACACACGTACAATGAAAGGGGAGTGGCCAGTTCTCCCAGATCAGCTTTCCTCTGGTTTGATTTGGTTTCAACAAGCATTCAGTTTTTTTGAAGGCTGCTGGTCAAAGAAACAGCTCCATGCTGATCTCTCTCTCTCTCGCTGTCATCTCTCCTGTAAGAACCTGTGTTTGATTTTACCTTTTTTTGCCAAGAGGGTATTTATGGGGATGTTGCAAGCATTTGGAACATCATCATTAAGTTGCGTTAGAGTTGATTGGGCTTTCAAATAGTTATGGTTTTGTAAATTTGGTTTTCTTTTGTTCGTGAATAAATAGATTCTGTTTTGTTTTAAATGGAATGGTTGAGCCAGCTGCTTCATTCCAGAGTGATCCACTCTACACCTGCTTAAAACAACCATAAGTTTTAGGGTCTGGGCTACCCTCTTCAAACCATAACAACACCCCCAACTGTTCAGCCACCTGGGAGTCCATCATGTTGCTGATGGCAGACAGAAAGCCTTTGTTAGCAATAGCTGGTCATGAGTCCTCAGACGAATCAGTTACATGTTGCGAGCCAAGGCTCCATTCCTACATGCCCACTGTTTGTCTATAACCCACCCACTAGTTTTCAAACTACTGCTGAATTATTGAGCCTACTCTTACTGACATCAAATAGATGTTTGATATTAAAAACCAAAAGAGGTGCAGGTGCTGTAAATCAGAGCCAATAACAGGAATTGCTGGAAAAAACTCAGCAGGTCTGGCAGCATCTGTGGAGAGAACTCAGAGTTAATGTTTTGCGTCAATTGACCTTTCCTCAGATGCAAGTATTACACACAAGGCTACTTAATAAAATAATAGCCCACGGTGTTGGAGATAGCCAATCCTCTATCCAGGTTGGTATACTAAGAGTTGGGCTAAGGTGTGCCATTTCAGGATTACTGGTGGACAAGTAACAGAGATCACAGAGAGGCCACGGTTATTTATTAAGTATGCTAATGACTTGGATCAGGAAAGTGAATGTAATATCACCAAGTTTGTGGATTACACAAAAGCTGGGATCACAAGTGATAAGCATGGCACAGAGTCTGCAGGGGGATATCAATAAGCAAACAGGCAAATTCTTGACAGATAGAGTACAATGTGGGAAAGTGTAAGGTTATATACTTTGGCTGGAAGAATAGAAGAGTTAAATATTATTTAAATGGAGAGAGATTGCAGAACAGATGGATTTCGTGGTCATCATGCAGGCATTACAAAAAGTTGCATCCAATTTCATGAGGAAGAGGCTAGGAGGAGAGGTAGAAGGAAGCTTGGCCTTGGTTTCAAATCGAATGGAGTGTAAACATTGGGAATGAACATGAATTACTGCAGACATTGAAAATCTGAAACAAAAACTCAGCAGATCCCACAACATCTCTGGAGAAGTCAGAACTGAAGAAGGAGAAAGTGAGGACTGCAGATGCTGGAGATCAAAGTTGAAACTTTATTGCTGGAACAGCACAGCAGGTCAGGCAGCATCCAGGGAACAGGAGATTCGACGTTTCGGGCACAGGCCCTTCTTCAGGAATGAGCAGAGAGTGTTCAGCAGGAGAAGATAAAAGGTAGGGAGGAGGGACTTAGAGGAGGGGCGTTGGAAATTTGATAGGTGGAAAGAGGTCAAGGTGAGGGTGATAGGTCGGAGTAGGATGGAGGCGGAGAGGTCAAGAAGAAGACTGCAGGTCAGGAAGGCGGTGCCGGGCTGGAGGGATCCGGCTGAGACAAGGTGGGGGGAGGGGGGATGAAGAAACTGGTGAAGTCCAAGTTCATCCCCTGTGGTTGGAGGGTTCCCAGTCGGAAGATAAGACGCTCCTCCTCCGACCGTCGGGTTGTTGTGGTTTGGCAGAACTGAAGAAGAGTCATTGGAATTGAAACATTAATTCTGTTCCTGTCTTCACAGTTGAGTTTCTCCAGCAGTTTCTGTTTTTTACGTAACAAAAATCAAGAGGTTTTGCTAAAACTATACAAGGCAACAGATTTGATTATCTTATCAAAGAAAAATCTGATTTGATTTAATTTATTCTCACATGTACAGGGATACAGTAAGAAGTATTATATAGCATGTTATTCAGACAGATCATACCTTACATAAGTATATCAGGGTAATATGGCAGAATACAGTGTTACAGCTACAGAAGTGCAGAGTAGGACCAACTCTAATATATGAGAGGTCCATTCACTAGTCTGATAATAGCAAGGGAGAAGCTGTATATGGCACTGGAGATGGTCCAGAGAAGATCCATTAGGCTGGGTCTGGGGATGGAGGAACTGTCATATGAAGACAGCTTGAATAGCTTGGGTTTGTCTTCATTGGAGTTTAGAAGACTGTGAACAGACCCCATTGAAACCTACAAGATTGTTAAAGGCATTAGTGGGTTAGTTGTGGAAAGAGAGTGAAGTACCGAAGGGCATAATCTCAGCACAAGGAGTTGTCCATTTAATCCAGAACTGATAAGGAATTTCTTCTCTCAGAGGGGAACGCGTCTGTGGAATTCTTCAGTACAGAGGGCTGTCAATGTTGGGTTGTTAAGGACATTCAAAGTTGAGACAGACAGATTTTTAATCAGTGAGTGAATTACTGGTTATGGGTGAAAGAGCAGTGAAGTGGAGTCAAGGATAACTAGATCAGCCATGATATCATTGAAAGGCACAACAGACTTGATGGGCTGATAGACATAGATCTGCTGCTATGTTTTATGGGCTCAAGGGTTATTGCAGATTTGCTCTGGACTAGTCTGTATTGCTCCAGATTGGTCTGGACTGGTCCATATTGGTACAGATTGGTCTGGACTGGTCCATATTGGCACAGATTGGTCTGGACTAGTCTGTATTGCTCCAGATTGGTCTGGACTAGTCCCTGTGCTTCAGATTGGTCTGGACTGGTCTTTATTGGAGCAGATTGGTCTGGACTGGTCCGTATTGGTGCAGATTGGTCTGGACTGGTCTGTATTGGTGCAGATTACTCTGGACTGGTCGGGATTGGTGCAAATTGGTCTAGACTGGTCGGGCTTGATGCAGGTTGATCTGGACTGGCCCTTATTGCTCCAGATTACTCTGGACTGGTCGGGGTTGGTGCAGGTTGGTCTGGATTGGTCCGTGCCCCTCCAGATTGGTTTGGACTGGTTTGTATTGGTGCAGATTAGTCTGGACTGGTCTGTATTGCTGCAGGTTGGTCTGGATTGGCTCGTGCTGCTCCAGATTAGTCTGGACTGGTCGGGGATGGTGCAGATTGGTCTGGACTGGTCCATGTTGCTCCAGCTTGTTCTGGTCTGGTCCGTGCTGCTCTAGATTGGTCTGGACTGGTCGGGGATGGTGCAGATTGATCTGGACTGGTCCATGTTGCTCCAGCTTGTTCTGGTCTGGTCCGTGCTGCTCCAGATTGGTCTGGACTGGTCGGGAATGGTGCAGATTGGTCTGGACTGGTACTTATTGCTCCAGATTGGACTGAATTGGTCCGTGCTGCTCCAGATTGTTCTGGACTGGTCCATGTTGCTCCAGCTTGTTCTGGTCTGGTCCGCGCTGCTCCAGATTGTCCTGGACAGGTCTGTATTGGTGTAGATCGGTCTGGACTGGTCTGTATTTGTGTAGATCGGTCTGGACAGGTCTGTATTGGTATAGATCGGTATGGACAGGTCTGTATTGGTGTAGATCGGTCTGGACAGGTCTGTACTGGTGTAGATCGGTCTGGACAGGTCTGTATTGGTGTAGCTCAGTCTGGACAGGTCTGTATTGGTGTACATCGGTCTGGACAGGTCTGTATTGGTGTACATCGGTCTGGACAGGTCTGTAGTGGTGCACATCGGTCTGGACAGGTCTGTATTGGTGTACATCGGTCTGGACAGGTCTGTATTGGTGTACATAGGTCTGGACAGGTCTGTTTTGGTGTAGATCGGTCTGGACAGGTCTGTACTGCTACAGATTGGTCTGAATTGGTTTGTGCTGCTCCAGATTAGTCTGGACTGGTCGGGGTTGGTGCAGATTGGTATGGACTGGTTGGGGTGGTGCAGGTTTATCTGGACTGGTCCCTATTGCTCCAGATTAGTCTGGACTGGTCAGGGATGGTGCAGTCTCAGGGATAGTTGATGCAGTCTAACAGCTCTTGGTGAGTAGCATGCCATTCACAGAGGAACCTCGATTGTCCGAAGGACATGAACGGACGGTATTTCATTCAGTTAATTGAACTCCAGATAATCAAGTGCTGGATAATCAAGGTTAATCTGTTGTGCGGATAGTCACATTAACAGGTCAGCTGTAGATCATCTGGTGATTGGAATGTTTAATCAAACAAACTCCAAGACCATATTATAATGAACGCTGATTTCAAGTTAATTGAGGAACCTCCTCAGCTATGGATGTGTTCCTGATTTGCCTGATTTTGACCTGAAAGCACTGATGTCATTTCTGTGCTCAAACAGCAATCCCTATCCAGCTCCCCGTGTCAATGACTTAATCAACAATCCAGTTTGGTACCAGACCGCAATCTAGTATCCCATGTAATTGCCCAGGGTTGTAATATTCTTGCCTGGACTGTGTATGTGTGTGTTCAGTGTTGGCTAGTTTTCCCTGCTGGGATGTATCATTTCTTTATTTATTGAGCTGGGTTTTAGAAATAAAGAAACACAATATAGAAACACAGAGTAAAGGAGGAGACCATTTGGCACTTTGAACTTACTCCTCCACCCTGAGAAGAAATTCCTCCTCATCTCTATCAAATGGATAACCCTTATTCGCACTTTACGCGTTCTGGTCCTTGACTCTCCCATGGTTGATTATCCAATGTAGTCCTCTGTTCCTGCTTCCTCCCCACAGGTGATCTCTTTCGCCCTAAGAATTATACCAACCCATCTTAACAATGTTCAATGTTTTGGCCTCAGCTTCCTGTGGCAGGGAACTCCATGGTTCACCACTTTAGCTTCTGAAAGAATGGAGGAGAACACCCCCCCCCATCCCCATCCACAGAACTGAGGTTGAGAGGATGGAGAGTGTCAAGTTAATCGGAGTGACGATAACCGACAACCTGCCCTGGACCTCCCACATAGGTGTGATAGTCAAGAAAATACAACAATTTCTTCAGGCAGCTCAGGAAATTTGGTTTCACCAACCTTTCCAGATGCATCACTTGGAGCATACTGTCCGGGTACATAACAGCCTGGTACGGCAACTGCTCTGGCCAGGCCTATGGGAAACTACAGGAGGTTGTGTGCCAAGCCCAGACCATCATGGAAGCCAATCTTCCATCTTTGGACCCCATTTACATGGCTTGCAGCCACGGATAGGCTGCCAATACCATCAAAGACCCATTGCGCCCCGGTAATGATCTCCTACAACCTCTTCCATCAGGCAAGATGTACAGAAGCCTGAACACACGCACCAGCAGGTTCAGGAACAGCTTCTTCCCTGCCGTTATTAGACTGATGAATGGACTCGCTAGCCTCAAGTAATGCTGACCTTGCTAACCCTGACCTTGCCTAGTGCACGCCCTGTGCAATATAACCTGTCTGCCTCTGTCTAAGTCTTTTTGATCTGTACATCTTTGCTTGCTATGATCTGCCTGTAGTGCTTGTAAATAAAGTTTTTCACTGTAATTCAGTACACATGACAATAAATAAATAAATCAAATCTCTAGATGAAGAAATTCCTCTTCATTTCAGTCCTAAATGCCTACCATTTATTTCTAGACTGTCAGCTCTAGATTTTAACACCTTGGTCACTGAGAACTCCCCTCCAGTGCATACCCTGTCTAGTCCTGTTAGAATATTATACGTTTCTATGAGATTCCTCCCTTATTGTTCTAACTCACATGAATATAGTCTTAATTGATCCAGTCTGTCCCTGTATGTCAGTCTTGTCATCCCAGGAATCAGTCCGGGTTTGTTGCAGAGTTGCTCACTGTTTGAGGATGGAGCTACAGTCTGGTTGAGAAACAGTCACTTCCCCGGCAAAGAAGGATTCACTTGCCCAGTGTTTCATTAATAATAAAGAACATTTTTCCATGAATAGATTGCAATGAAATATTAATCATGGCCAGTTCCTGCTACATTGTGATTTTTGCAGCAATGGATATTTGAAAGATTATTCCAGGATCAGTGTTGGCTGCTTTTGCTGATCTTTATGGAGTATAATTTTTTAAAAATTATTTTGTATTAGAAATATTAGAAGAATACATTTGAAAACTACAGGGGTCTCAGTTTCTGCCCCACCACCAAAATGGACCCAATGGGTCTTCCAGCAGACACAGAGGAATTCATCAAACCAAGGAGACTTGGGGAATTCTTTCACAGGAATCCGTAGAGGAACAACCAAAGAGGGAGTCAACTTGGAGCCCACCGGAGGGCCGCTGCCCTCAGCTTGACATGTATGCTCAAACCGTCAGGGAATGTGTAAATGCCAGGTTCATCTGCCACACCCACGAGGTAAAGCAAAACATCACCTGATCACAGCACAACGCCATCCATGTTCTCAGAACCAATCACAACATTGTC
Source organism: Chiloscyllium plagiosum (assembly GCF_004010195.1). Classification (NCBI taxonomy): domain Eukaryota; kingdom Metazoa; phylum Chordata; class Chondrichthyes; order Orectolobiformes; family Hemiscylliidae; genus Chiloscyllium; species Chiloscyllium plagiosum. The sequence goes on from NC_057747.1 coordinate 29,860,148, forward strand.
ATCAAACCAGCAGATAAAGGAGGAGCTGTCGTTGGTCTGGTGGTGGGGGTGCGACATGGTGGCTCAGTGGTTAGCACTGCTGCCTCACAGCGCTAGGGACTCAGGTTCAATTCCAGCCTTGGGCGACTGTCTATGTGGAGGTCAATTCCCGGAATGACGGGACTATCTTACGCTGAAAGATTGGAGTGACTGGGCTTATATACCCTTGAGTTTAGAAGGCTGAGAGGGGATCTGATTGAGATGTATAAGATTATTAAAGGATTGGACACTCTGGAGGCAGGAAGCATATTTCTGCTGATGGGTGAGTCCCGAACCAGAGGACACAGTTTAAAAATAAGGGGTAGGCCACTTAGAATAGAGTTGAAGAGAAACTTCTTCACCCAGAGAGTGGTGGGTGTGTGGAATGCTCTGCTCTTGAAGGCTGTGGAGGCCAAGTCTGTGGGTACTTTCAAGAAAGAGTTGGATAGAGTTCTTAAGGATAGTGGAATCAAGGATTATGGGGATAAGGCAAGAACAGGTTACTGATTGAGGATGATCAGCCATGATCATAATGAATGGTGGTGCTGGCTCGAAGGGCAGAATGGCCTACTCCTGCACCTATTGTCTATTGAGTTTCCACGTGCTCCCCGTGTCTGCGTGGGTTTCCTCCAGGTGCTCCAGTTTCCTCCCACAATCCAAAGATGTGCAGGTCAGATGAATTGACTATGCTAAATTGTCAATCGTGTTTTAGGGATGTGTAGGTTAGGTGCATTAGTCAGGGTAAATGTAGAGTAATACAGTAGGGAAATGGGTGTGGGTGGGTTACTCTTCAGAGGGCCGGTGTGGACTTGTTGGGCCGATGGGCCTTTTTCCACACTGTCGGGATTCTGATTCTAAAAAAAGAACAGATTACTGCAAGAAAGTGTACCGACAACCAGGAGCACTACAGGCAACTACCGGCCGATCTGACCAAACAGCACACCTGTGAACTAAACACATTGATCGGGACCTTGGATCCAGTCCTTCAGAATTCGCTACACGCTCTCATCCCACGTACTTCTCATATAGGCAACTACTACTGCCTTCCAAAGATACACAAAGCCAACAACCAGGACGTCCCATCGTAACAGGTAATGGGACCCTGTGTGAGAACCTCTCCGACTATGTCGAAGGCATCTTGAAACCCATCGCAAAGGGGACCCCCAGCTTCTGTCGCAACACAACAGATTTCTTACAGAAACTCAGCACCCACGGAACATTCCTCGTCAATGTTTCCGCACTCTACACCATCATCCCCCACAAGGATGGCATCAAGGTAACAGCCTCAGTACTCAACACCAACAACCGCCGATTTCCAAGCACCATCCTACAACTCATCTGCTTTATCCTCAACCACAACTTTTTCACCTTTGACAACCAGTTCTTCATCCAGACACATGGAACAGCCATGGGGACCAA
>NC_057747.1:29862136-29884235 GCF_004010195.1 Chiloscyllium plagiosum
GGATGGTCACCCGAAGGTCCGTGGCTGAATGTCCTGGACCACTGAAGTGTTCCCCAACTGGGAGAGTACCCTCCTGTCTGTTGATTGTTGTGCGGTGCCCATTCATCCGTTGTCGTAGTCTTTGCTCGGTTTCCCCAATGTACCATGCCTCCGGGTATCCCTGCCTGCCTCCCAGTTAGGGAACACTTCAGTGGTCCAGGACATTCAGCCTCGGACCTTCGGGTGACCATCCTCCAAGGTGGACTTCGGGACAGGCAGCAGAGAAAAGTGGCCGAGCAGAGGCTGATAGCTAAGTTCGGTACCCATAGGGAGGGCCTCAACCGGGACCTTGGGTTCATGTCACATTACAGGTGACCCCACTAGACTATATACACCTACACACACACTCACTCACATCCACCCACACAAACACACGCACATGCCACACACAGACAGACACACGATTTTGTGCGGGTGAATTTGTACTTGCAGAATTACATTTTATTTTGCTCAAAAACTGCATGGATCCATGTAAGATTCTGTAAATCCCTTTTTTAGAAATAGAATCAGTCTGAACATTGGGGCACAAACAGACAGACAGACTTTAACCTCACAGCTTCAATGCATTATCTGAGCTGACAGAGCGCCTATTGTTAAAGATCACTTGAGAATGTATCTTTAAAAAAAGTTCTGGGATTTACATATAAAAGAACTGAAACCAACATGGTCATTCTGAAAGATAAGAAACATAACAAACAATCCAGGTCTTTTTCAGTATGTCATTTCAGTTATGTCACATTGTAAACATTTACTATAAATTCTGTATCTTACGATCTTAAATTCCACAACCACCTGATGAAGGGGCAGTGCTCCAAAAGCTAGTGCTTCCAATTAAACCTGTTGGACTATAACCTGGTGTTGTGGGATTTTTAACTTTGTACACACCAGTCCAACACCGGCTCCTCCAAATCACAAATACAGAAGACTAGATAACTTGAACCAATCTAAGAAGAAGGAGTTTACAATCTGATGCTACAGTGAGTTGTGAACTATTCACTAAGCTTTCTAAAAACAGAGCAATACAATTTAATTCCCAGCCTCTGCTGAACTGAGTCAAATCAGGGGAAAGAGAGAGAAAGATGGAATGAAATGAGAGGAAGTGAATAGCAGAATGGGAGGGCCAGGTGACCTCAATGCAGGGAGACAGCAGTGGGAGTCAGCCTGTTGTTTTATTGTCTGTCAGTGACCTTTGCTCTCTGCTCACTTTTTCAGGCTGTTATTCTGAAGCTGCCACTTCTCACATGCACATTAATTGGAGTGAGTGCAGGCCCTGTGTGAATATCAGGGCAGCTTGAAGATCAAACACAAGAGAAAGCTGCCAGAGCAAACAAATCTCTGAGGCCACATGAAAGGAGAATGTCTGCGTTGACTTTCAAAAGAGCAACAAATTCAGTCAGGGGCAGTTCAGGGAGGGGTGGGGGGAAGGGGCTATAATCTCCGAAACAGACCTTGCCCTACAGCATTCTGGGAAATTAGAATGAACACAAAAACAAATATGATTTGTTCAGCCGGCTCTAAAAGATATTTTCACCTGAAAATCAGATCCCATTGAAAGTATTGTCAGCAGAATAAGTAAAGTTTTATTTGATGCATGGGTTCCTCCAGTGACACTTGCAGATTCATTTCCCTTGTTGGTATTTTATCTTTACCGTCTGCAGGGAAAACCAATTCAAGCCAATACCAAAACTGTATTTTCTCTTTACTCATTCCAGTCCACAGAATTCCTTCCTTATTACCTCTCACTCTGCCTTTAACGGTTCACAAAACGTTACTCTTTCATCATGTTTTTCATCACCTGCCTTAACATCTCCTTCTATCATTCAGTGACAAATCAATTCTGGAATGTAGTTGAGTAGGTTAGGATAAAGTAGGTCAGGGTGGAATAAAAAGGGCAAAGTAGGTTAGAGTGTAGTAAGTTAGGGTATAGTATTTAGTGCGTAGTAGGTTAGGGTATAGTAGGTTAGGGTAAAGTAGGTTAGGGTATAGTAGTTAGTGTATAGTAGGTTAGGGTAGAGTAATTTAGGGTATAGTAGGTGAGGCGAAAGTGAGTACTGCAGATGCTGGAGATCAGAGTTAAGATTAGTGTGGAGCTGGAAAAGCACAGCAAGTCAGGCAGCATCTGAGGAGCAGGAAAATCAACATTTCGAGAAAAAGCCCTTTATTAATGACTTGGAAGAGGGAGTCGAAGGGTGGGTCAGTAAATTTGCAGACGATACGAAGATTGGTGGAGTTATGGATCGTGAGGAGGGCTGTTGTCGGCTGCAAAGGGACTTCGATATGATGCAGAGCTGGGCTGAGGAGTGGCAGATGGAGTTCAACCCTGTCAAGTGTGAGGTTGTCCATTTTGGAAGGACAAATAAGAATGCAGAATACAGGGTTAACGGTAGGGTTCTTAGTAAGGTGGAGGAGCAGAGGGATCTTGGCGTCTATGTTCATAGCTTAACTCTGAACAAATCAAACTATAGATGAGGAATGAGTTGACTAAGTGAGAAATTAGACTAAACAATATGATCGTGCATAACATTGATGAGTATTAAAATAATGCATTTAAATCTTGCACCAAAAAATTTTGCTTAAATAATAATAAAAAAAAGCAGGCCCCTGAAGAGGAGGTGTGCAGGATGAAAAACACCAGAGTTCATGCCTTTTTTTGGGGGGGGGGGGGGGGGGGGGTGGTCCAGCTTCAGCTAAATATTTTCCACATATTGACAGAACAGCTATTATTTGTCAAGTAGGACACATCAGATTCCCAAGTCTCCCCTTGGTCGAGAAGAGTTTTATTTGTTAGGTGTTTGTGACAGAGAATATGGCAGGTACTTGCTTCAGTATTGAGAGTGTGGTGCTGGAGAAGCACAGCAGGTCAGGCAGCATCCAAGGAGCTTGAGAATCAATGTTTCGGGCAAGAGCCCTTCATCAGGAATGAGGATGATGGACAGGTACTTCCCATGTGTCCGCTCCACCCTCCTCTCCGACCTAACACCTTCACCCCCATCCCCATTCACCTCTTGCCCTCTCAGCTACCTTCTCCCCAGCCCCACCCCCCCCCTCCCATTTAACTCTCCACCCCTGAGGCTCCCAGCCTCATTCCTGATGAAGAGCTTTTGTCCGAAACATCGATTTTCCTGCTCCTTGGATGCTGCCTAACCTGCTGTGCTTTTCCAGCATCACTCTAATCTATAGTAAATTAGGGTGTAGTAGTTTAGATTATGGTTAGGGTATAAACTCCATTAAAGCCTCAAGATAAATGCAACTTTATGTTCCTGACTTTGGGAATGATAGGAGGAGAATTTTCTTCATCTAGTGAATGGTCAAAACAGAGGCCAAAACAGTGTCTGATTTTAAATGGGAATTGGAAATAGCAGTTGGCCTAAAGGGATCAAAGGATGTTGAAGAATAGAGGGAACAGGGGACTGAGGCTTTTTGAGATTAGACGATTAGGTTAGATTCCCTACAGTGTGGAAACAGGTTCTTCGGTCCAACCAGTCCACACCGACCCTCTGAAAGTTTTCACTGCTGTTATGCTTTTACTCTAATTCAGTTCCCCAACTTGCATATCTCTGTGTCTACCTCCTGTCCACGTTCAGTTGATCTGCAGGCAACACCTATTTGTGTATTGGCTTGTTTAAATTATCTTCATCTAAATGGATGCTATTCTCATCTTGCTGATGACTATATCCCTTCCTTGTATTTTTTAGGGATAACTATAGGTCCCCTCTCTAGACTATTTGCTGCAGCAAGAGTAACTGAGCAAAGCATTGTTCAGAAATGTCATCAGCACTTAAATTATATTACTTAGAAAATAAGAGTCCTTCTTTGGAATCTGCTCCATTGTTCATTCTAAACATCTCCTTGTATCACAGAGTGTGACATACCTACAGAGGTCTATTTTAAAATAAAATTGATTTGCAGATGGAAGCAGTAAATAATTTGAATAAACTCATAATTGATGCTTTATTCTGTAATTAATCCTTACAAATTTGCAATGGAGTTTTTCATTTCTCTGACAAATATATTTTGCAATTAAACACATTTGCTTATGTAAATTCTATTTGACTAATGGAGCTGAGAGGGTGAAATTACTTAGCATTCGTCACTATCTCTGGGGATAAATGCACAGCTTGGACCTAAACAACATCCCATTCAAATCTGTGATGACCCTGTGTTAACCTTGGTTCTACCTGATCTACTCCATGTTAGTCAAGGCAAGCCTTGATACCAAGATCCCTACACTGACCCAGCTGCCCAGTTGGAAAGCAAGTGCTCCAGATATTGGCTGAGGAGTGGATTGGTCAGTGTTGTGACTAGTTGCACTAAATAGCCAATGAGCAGTTCTTAGATGGAGGAAGGTGATATGTTGCTCAGGATATGAAGATGATCCATTGAGTCCTGACCTGTGCCCACAAACAAACTGTCTAGTAGAAGGTCAGGGGTCAATCACTGCTCACATCAAGTCTGATTGATATGAATAATTGGAAACAAGTATCTGTGTGAAAAGGTTGGAGTGATATCGAACAACACAACGCAGTATTGCAAAGAATCAAATCTGATCTGAGAGCTTAGATAATTGATGTATTTTATATACTCGGTGTGTATGTTACGGTATGATACAAAATGGCACAAGGTTAAAATTATTTGTTGTGAATTTTGACATTTTGCATTAAATATTCCAAGTTTATACTTGCTTCAATTTGTTGTTCAGCTCCTGCAGGAGTTCACAGACTGACTTTAACAGAAAATCATACTTTCGTGCTTCTCAACATTCTAATCAAAAACGACCTGGAGTCTGGGAGAATGGGATCACCAACTTGTACTTGCACAACAAGAATGGTTTAAAGGGAGGATCTGAATGCACAAGAGGACATATCAAGGAAGGAATCACAAAGGGGTCATTGTGGTTAAAAGCAAAACCACTAAATGTGCAGCAAAAGGAGAAGATTGTTGTGGTCACAAAGAAATTGGCATTATGTGCAGAGATAAAGACTGGGAAGGCAGTTCAGATACCCCTGTCCACAGGGTTTGCTGAAATGATCCTTATGCAAACCAGAACTGTGTTTCTCAGTCTCCCTCCTCCAGATGCTTTCACTTGTTTGTAAAAGGCACAGGGTCACTGGCTCACACTTATAAAGGTCTCTGATGTATCGATTTTCAAAAAAACACAGCTGACAGTAACTGATGAGGGAAATAAACTGGCTCTCTTCAGGGTCAAGAGACTTGTTATTGCAGAGCAAAAACAACTCATTTCCTTCAGAGGTTCAATGGCTTTCCCCGAGAACATTCATGCCCCAAGCTTTTCAGCTACCTGGAAGCCAATCACTTTGTTGCTAGCAGGGAGGAGGTCTTTGTCACTAATAACTGCTCACTAGCTGTTAGCCAAAGTTCCAGATTTCCTGTAGTTAGGTTTCCCCAAGCAGCTGTGTAAACAGTACTAAAATGAGGGTCAGGCGACTGTTGGAAAATGTGCAGTGATTCATGATTTTTAAAAAAAGTTATTTTCCTATTTCTGTCCACAACCAAAAATACTAAGAAATAAAAAAGTTATGCCTCCACCCTTAAAAAAATGAAATAACATATCAAAAATGTATTTAATACAAAATATGTTACAAAAACAACAGTTCATTAATCGTGGGTGACTTTAATCTTTACGCAGAGTGGGTTAGTTGGATTGGTAGTCCGATTGTATTTGGGACAGTTTCCTGAAACAGCACATTGTGGATCCAACTAGGGATCCGGCTATTTTGGATCTGGTGATATGGAATGACACAGGTTTAATAAATTATGTCTGAGCAAAAAATTCCCTAGGAACCAGTGACCATAACAGGGTAGAGTTCAGTATTCAGTCTGAGATGGAAGATACTGGATCAGAAGCAACTGTGCTCAGCTTTAAAAAAAAGGCAATTATAAAGGGATGATGGCAGAGCTGCTTGGAGCAGACTGGGGAAGGAATTCAACAGCAAAGACGGTTAAGACCAAAAAAATGACAGATGTTTAAGAAAACAGTTCATGGCTCACAACAAAGACATATCCCAGTTTTGGAAAGGGGTAGCAAAGTTAAGGATAGCATCAGAGTGAAAGAAAACAATGTTAGTGTAAGAGAATTGGAAACGTTTTGAAAAAAGCAAAAAAAGGTGACCAAAAACATAACAGTGAGAAAAGGTAAATTTTGGGAGTAAGCCAGCAAGCAATATTAAGATTAAGAACCAGAACCTTTTTATGTATTTAAAGAAGGAAGAGAGAAACCAAAGTGAAGTTTTGGCCCCTTAGAGGGAGTGGGGCTGGGGAAATAATAATGCAGAATCAGGAAACGGCACAGGAGTTGAAGAAATACTCTGCATCAGTCTTCAGAAGAAAATGATACACAACATTCCAAGATTAATAAATAAACAAGGTCAAGGGGCAAGAAGAGGAGAGGTAGTAAATACTCACCAGCGAAAAAAGGTGCTAGGAAAACAAATGGGGCTCAAGTTCCGTAAGTCCTCTGGACCCTAATGGGCTGCATCCTAAATTACTGAAGAAAGGAGCTACAGAAATAGTAAATGCAATGAGAGTAATCTTCCAAAAATCCTTAGATTTTGGAAAAGTCCCAGAGGACTGAAAAATTGCCAGTGTAACATTATTATTTAAAATGGTACAGAAATAATAAACAGGTAACTATAGTCCGGTTAGCTTAATGTCTATTTTGGGGAAAATGTCTATTATTAAGGATGTAATGACAGTATTTATAAACATATAATACGGCCAGCAGAGTCAACATGTCATCATGTCTGAGAAATGAGCTGGAATTATTGAACTAACAAACAGGATAGATAAAGGAGATGGTATAATAAAGTTGGATTTTCAGAATTTGATAATGTACTACACATAAGGCTGCTTAATAAGGCAGGAGCCCATGGTGTTAGAGATAGTATATTAAACTGGACAGGGGAGTAGGGATCAGGCAGGGGTGCATTTTCAGGATGGCAATCTGTAGCTAGTGGAGTGCCACAGGGATCAGTGCTAGGGCTACAATTATTTACAATATATTAATGATTTGGATGAGGAAATTGAATCGAAGAGTGCGGTGCTGGAAAAGCACAGCAGGTCAGGCAGTATCCGAGGAGCAGGAGAATCGAAGTTTCAAGCATAAGCCCTTCATCAGTCTCCTGCTCCTCAGATGCTGCCTGACTGGCTGTGCTTTTCCAGTACCACCCTCTTTGACTCTGATCTCCAGTATCTGCAGTCCTCACTTTCTCCTCCCCGGGAGCTTGAATACCAAGTTTGTAAATAACAAAAATAGAAGGGAAAGCAAATGGTGAGGATGACACAAGGAGTATGCAGAGATATATATACACAGGATTAACAAGTGGGAAAGTGTAAGCTTATGTGGTTTGACAGGAAGAGTAGAGGAAGTTACCATTATTTAAATGGAGAAACACTGTAAACAGCCACAGCAGAGAGGGATTTGGGAGAAGTTGGTCATGACTCACAAAAAGCTGTCATCTAAATTCAGTGGGTAATAGGGAAGGCAAATGGAATGTTGGCCTTTATTTCAAAAGGGAATAAAGTATTAAAATATTAAAGTCTTGCCAAAACGATTCAAGGCGCTTGTCAGACCATAACCGGAATACTGTGAGCAGTTTTGGGATCCTTATCTAAGAAAAAGGTATCTGGTATTGGATGCAGTCCAGAGAATGTGCACTCGCTGATCCCATGTACAGAGGAAGGGATTGTCATATGAAAACAGACTGAGTAGGTTGGGCCTGTACTCACTGGAATTTGGAAATGGCTTTGAGAGATCTTTACAGGGCAGACAGCACGACTGCTTCCCCTTGTGGGAGAATATAGGACCAGAGGGTATCAACTCAGATGAACATGTCATTTAAGGTGGAGATGAGGAGGAACTCCTTCTTGCTGAAGGTAGTAAATCTGTGAAATACTTTACTGCAGGGGATTGTCGATGCTGGATCATTAAAAATCTATTTTAACACTGAATATACTTAACCAGTAAGGGAATCAACTGTTATAGAGAAAAGGCTGAAAAGTCGAGTTGAAGATTATCAAATGAGCCATCATCTCTTTGAATGGCAGTGCTCTCTCCAGATTGTAGATGGGGTCTATCAATAAACACATCGAGTTAGACCCCATCTAACAACCCCTGAGAAAAGGAACAGGAAGTGACTTCACCACAGGAAATGGCATCACCAACCCAAAGAAACCCAAACATATAGATAGAAAGCAGGAATTTTTAGCAGTATTTCACCTGAGGCCCACTGAAGTCGTTACCTAATAGGGTGACGAAACGTCTGGAAATGAACCTTCCAGTTCAGCGCACAAACCTACATCCAAAACTTTTAACTTATTTCACAACATTTCACACTTGAGACAAAGCATCTATAATTACATTACCTTTTCCAGCAATGTGCATAATCATTACATTAAACATTTGTAACAAAACAGTACATCTGAATCATCTCACATTGCCAGTTTGAACTTTTTCAGTGAAGGCTTTAGACCATGGTCAGTGTAACTGTGGGTTTCCTTGTTTCCATGTGCTTCAAAGTGTGAAAACCTGCAATAATCCCAAGGTCTCCCACTCCCACAGTACTGCATCCTATAGGGATTTAGTTTCTGGGAGTACTATTTCACTGGCTCCTCTATTCCTGACTCATCATCTGTGACAAGACTGTACCTTCTCTCAGATCACCAGCATTAATCTCTCCATGTTGAAAAGGTCTGGAAAAAACAGGGTCAGCCAACAATGATTCATTTATTCAGACTGCCTTCAGCTTCTCAAAGGCTGCCATGAACCAACCCTGTTTGACTTGTTTCTTTATTAAAGGTATTGTGCTATTTTTTATAATGTTCCTGAATCCTCACTGCCTCCATTTCAAATCACCTTTGGCCAACAGCTCCAGACTCTTAACAATTCACTTTGGGAGTATGCACTGAAAATCCAGTCCCACTCTGCCCACAATGATCACAAATAAAGACCTTTTTAAAAATGTGTAAAATTCCTTAATTGACCTTATATTTCAAATTAGGTTGATAGAAACACAGATCACATTTACTATTTATTACATATAAATAAATTCTAGCTACAGATAAATAATTATGACGCATCAATGTCTAACTATACTAGTTACACAGAATCATGAAGCAGTCAGCCGTTCGACCCTTTAAGCCGACCTGATATTTACTGTAATCATGGCTGCTTTTCCAACTCTATACCCTGTTCCTGCTTTCTGCCCCCATTCCCTTTGAAACCCTTTTGCTACAAACCCTAACTGCCTCCTCCAATGTTTTGGCCTCAAACGCTTTCTGGGCTACAGGCTTACCACTCAGTGAAAAAATTCACATTATCTCAGTCCTTAAAGATTTACATTTTATCCTTAGTCACCCCCTGGTTCTGGACTCCTTGTTCATTGGGAATGTCCTTTATTGATTACCCTGTCTAGTCCAATTAGAATTATATAGGTTTCTATAAATCCCACCTCCCACCATCATTCTTCTAAACGCCAGGAGATATAAACCAAACCGATCCAGTCTCTCTTCAAACATCTGTCCTGCCATCCCAGGAATCAGTCTGGTAAACCTCCCTCCATAGCCAGAGCATCCTTCCTCAGTCAAGGAAACCCAAACTGCACACAATATTCCAGGGTGTGATCTTGCCAAGGTTCCTGTACAATTGCAACAAAACATCCTGCGCCTGTATTAACATCCTCTCGCTATGAAGGCCAACACACCATTTTGTCTTCTTCACTACCTGCTCCATCCGCACACTTACTTTCAGCAATTGGTGCATGAGGATACCTGGTCCCAGGGCAACTCCCCTTCCCTAAGACATTGCTATTCAGATAATAATCTGCCTTCCTGTGTTTGTTATTCAAAGTAGATAGCCTCACATTTATCCACATCATACTGCATCTGCCATACATTTACTCATTCACTTAGCCTGTCCAAGTCACACTGAAGCAGCTCTGCACCCTCCTCAATGCTCTCCCGCTCACCCAGCCTTGGGTTATCTGCAGTTCTGGAGATATTACCTTTAGTTGCCTCGTCCAGATCATGTGTTTACATTGTGATTGGCTGAGGGCCAAGCACTGATTCCTGCAGAATCCCACAAATTACTGCCTGCCACTTGGGGGAGAAAGGCCCGTTTGTTCCTTCTTTTTGTTTCCTGTTTGCCAAACCGTTCTCTATCCATACCAGTGCACTACTCATCAATCTAATCAAAATTCTAATCCCCCTAAATTCCCATCGACACACACAGACAGACAACAATAAAAAATTGGCTCTGAAGGATGGATGGCAATGGTGGGAAGGCAGTTCAGTCATCCCTATCCACACACTTTGCTGAGATGGTTTTTTTCATTAATTCACAGGATGAAGGCGTCACTGGCTAAGCCAGCATTTCTTGTCCATCCCTAATTGCCTGAAGGGCAGTTAAGAGTTAACCACATTGCTGTGGGGCTGGCAAGGATGGCAGTCTCCTTCCCTAAAGGACATTAGGGAACCAGATGGAATTTTCAAACAATTGATAATGGATTCATGGTCATCACCAGATTCTTAATTAATTCAAATTCCATTACCTGCCATGGCAGGATTCAAACCCAGTGCCCAGAACATTACAGTCTCTGGATTACAGTCCAGTGATAACATCACTAGGCCATTGTCTCCCCTTACGCTAATCATAACTCTGTTTCTCAGTCTCCTCCAGATATTTTCACTTGTTTTCAAGAGGCACAGGGTGGATAGCTCACATTTATCCAGGTCTCGGATGTCTCAGTTAAAAGACTCAGCTAACAGCAGTGAAAAGGGAAATATCCTGCTCTGTTTAGGCTTTTACTGCAGAGAAAAAACAGCACCTCTCCTCCAGTGGTCCGATGGTTTCTCCCATTCACACTCCGAGCTGTTCAACCACCTGGGAGTCAATCATGTTGTTGGCAGATAGAAAGCCTTTGTTCGCAATAGCTGGTCACTGGTCCACAGACCAATCAGCTACTTGTTGCTAGCCAAATACACACTCCGTGGTTCCAGTTTGATTACAAGTTATTCACTACGGCTGAAACAAGCAGCTGTGTAAACATTACTTACAATGAGGGTCAGGCAACTTGCTTTTAAAAAAGTGCAGTGATCCTTTTTGGTTTTTGAAACAGACCATTTTCCTTCTCAGACCAACAAGGTATAGTCTTTAAAGCCAAGATTTAAACATAAGGAAGAAAAACTAAAGGTGAGAGGTGGAAAGTTTAAGGGAGATACATGTGGCAAGTACTTCACACAGAGAGTGATGGGCGTTTGGAACGCATTGCCAGCAGAGGTGGTAGAGGCAGGCATGGTAGATTCATTTAAGATGCGTCTGGATAAATGCAAGAGTAGGTGGGGAGCTGAGGGATACAGATGCTTAGGAATTGACCAACAGGTTTAGACAGTACATTTGGATCAGCTCATGCTTGGAGGGCTGAAGGGCCTGTTCCTGGGCTGTAAATTTTCTTTGTTCTTTGTTCTTTAAACAATTGGAACAAATGCCTGTGGGATAAATATGAACAAACCTTGCAAGGGATAACTGCAGTCAGCCTGACTGTTCTGAAGAAGAGTCACTGGGCTCAAAACATGACCTTTGCTTTCTCTCCACACAGATGCTGCCAGACCTGCTGAGTTTCACCAGTGATTTCTGTTTTGTGTTTCAGATTTCCAGCATTTGCAGTTATTTGCTTATTACAGCAAGACTTTACAGAATATTGTCCCACAAGATCACACTGCGTGTTAACAGACATTAAAGTGTGGACATTCATTTGATCTTCCCAGATCCACAGACCTCCTCATGCTCATATTGTTACAAGTCTCAGGAGACACAATCACTCAGAACATTCCAGAATGATTTTACTCTCCTACATTACCTGCTGATATGCCTGAGGACAATGACAGACTCTTTAGAAGTCATACGTGCCTCAATACATTCACTGGATGATGGATCAACCTCAGGGGCCATTGCTTCCTCTCACTGGTCCCTAAACGTCTCTGAGTCAATTGGAATCAAACAGCAACACCCCAATAAAAATTCCAACATTCCCAGTACTCACCCCACCTCAAAAACCCACTACCAAACATTCCTTCCCAAACACCCATCCCTGAAAACTGTGCCCCACAAATCCACTCCAAACATTAGTATCCCAAAACATTCAATCTCCATCCTCACCCTAAAAAACCCAGTAGCCATTCCAAAAATTCCAATAGCAAAACACTCTTATTCTCCAATCACCATTCCTCTCAAAATCTTGGACCCCTGCAGCCCCAGACCTCCTCAACCCCAAACTCCCAGACCTCATTATGAGCCAAGTTTATGGAGTCAGTTCAATGAATCAAAGAGTCTTTCACCATCCAACAATGCACTGACCTGGGCAGCTGAAAACACCAGAGCCACCAAAATATCACCAATTGTGTCCATCACCAATGCTGAGGGAGAACAGACTATTTCAGAGCAGTATACCTCAGCCATAAGCTTCCACCTCTGGGATTTAGGCAACAGAGATGAGGAGATATATCTTCACCCAGAGAATGGTGAGCCAGTGGAATTCTATTCCTTTAAAACTGAATGTTTTCAAGAAGAATTTAGATGGAGTTCTTAGGGCTAAAGGATCAAAGGGAATGGGGAGAAAGCAGAAACAGGGGACTGAGGTGGATGATCAGCCACGATTGTACTGAATGGCAGAGCAGGCTTGAAGGGCCGAATGGCCTATTCCTGCTCCTATTTTCTGTGTTTTGATGTAGGGCAGCACGGTGGCTCAGTGGTTAGCACTGCTGCCTCACAGTGCCAGGCATTGGGTTCAATTCCACCCTCAGGCGACTGTCTGTGTGGAGTTTGCACATTCTCCCCGTGTCTGCGTGGATTTCCTCCGGGTGCTCCAGTTTCCTCCCACAGTCCAAAGATGTGCAGGTTAGGTGTATTGGCCATTCTAAATTTCCTGTAGTATTCAGGGATGTGTAAGTTAGGTACGTTAGTCTGGGGTAATGTAAAGTAATAGGGTAGGAGAATGGGTCTGGGTGGGACACTCAGAGTGTCGGTGTGGACTTGTTGGGCCAAATGGCTTGTTTCTATGATTTATATGTAACTGCCAGATTGACACAGAATCCCTACAGGAGGAAAAGAGACCATTCAACCCATCAACTCCCTCTGAACAGGATCCCACCCAGTTCCATCCCCGTACTCTTGCCCTGTAATCCTGCATTCCCCCTGGCTAATCTAGCCATCACATGCCTGGACATGATGGGCAATTTAGCACAGCCAAACCATCCTAACCAGAGACTCATTAATGTGGAGGAAGTAGAAGGCTCTGTGATTGGAGCAGCCTTTCCTCAGTGTTAGACAAGATGACTGAGGATTTCTGGAATACAAAGTAAAGCTTTCTCAATGGAAATTAAACAAGATTGAAGCACAATACAGAATTAGAATTAGATTTTAATGTCGCATGCCCTCAAGTACAGGGATACTGGATTACAGGGAGAAGTGTACAATGTCACCATTCACAGTGCCATCTTCAGCACAATGGCACCTAGGTACAAAATCTTAGATATTAAGTAACAAAATAATAAAATAAAAGAAATAACAGAGGCACAACAATGCCTCTTCTTCCTCAGACAGCTCAGGAAATTCAGTACGTCCATATGGATCCTCACCAACTTCTACAGATGCACCATAGAAAGCATACTGTCCAGGTGCATAACGGCCTGGTATGGAAAGACTGCCAACATCAAAGACTTCTCCCATCCTCGTAATGCTCCATTCCAACCTCTATCAGACAGAAGATACAGAAGCTTGAACACATGCACCAACAAGGTGAAAGTGGGCACTGCAGACACTGGAGATTAGAGTCCGGATTAGTGTGGTGCTAGAAAAGCACAGTAGGTCAGGCAGCATCCGAGGAGCAAGAGAATTGATGTTTCGGTCCTGATGAACGGCTTTTGCCCGAAATATTGATTTTCCTGCTCCTTGGATGCACCTGACCTGCTGTGCTTCTCCAGCACCACTCTAATCTGGACAGGCACCAACAGGTTCGAGAGCAGCTTCTTCTCTGCTGTTATGAGACTGCTGAATGGACCTCTCTAACTTCAAATAATATTGACCTTGCTTCGTGCACCTCCTGTGCAGTGTAACCTTGTATGCCCTACTCTGTCCTTGCTTACTATGATCTGCCTGTACTGCTTGCAAACAAAGCTTTTCACTGTACTTAGGTACACGTGACAATAAATCAAATTAAAATAATTAAAGTTAAAAGTTCAACATTCCAGTCTTCCTCCCTAACACTGACCAACACCAGCACGAAGCAGCCAGCCAGCTGTAGTCACCATTCTTCAGTGCCAGCTTGTGCCTCTACCAACACCGTCGCTGCCATCAGTCTGCACTGGCCCGATCTCACCAACACAGCTACTGCTGAAGGTGCAAGGCACTGGGCCCACACTCACCTCCATCCTCCCCAATGCTGAAGCTAGATCACCTTCAGCCCTCCATTTGTCTGATTCAATGAGAGTCGTAGGCTGGGGGTCTGCAAGTCTCAGCAATCTGTCTCCACCTGCCTCCATCCATCTGGTTCAATGTTACTGTTTGTTATGAAAGGAAGCCTTCATAACCCTCCAGTCTCTACCTGTTATCAGTAGAGATAAAGGTTATGGATCCAGCCAGTTTTCAGCCATGTCCTTATCAAAGATGTTCCAAATGATCGGCCACAGGGAGGTGTTCCCGATATTCCAGCCTTTTATATAGGAGCCCAAGTCATCAGCTGGAGCCAGAGATTCAGTACTTTGCATAGCTTTGAGGAAAAATGTAGCAAGGCACTACAGAAAGAGCACTATGCCACATAGAACAGACCTTACCAGAGAACCTCGGGTATCCAAGCCTGCCCAGGTAAGGCATACACTCACTAGTGAGGACTTGATTGGATCAACATCCAACTCCACTCTTGGTAGTTACCCATGAATCCCGGGGGAACTAGAGCTGAAGGAAAACAAGGAACAAACTGGAACAATGTATTGAGCTGCATCTCTGCCAGACATCCAAACAACATAATGATAGCAACTGAAGTAAAAGCAAAATACTGTGGATGCTGGAAACTTGAAATAAAAATAAAGTGTTGGAGGAACACAGTACAGCAGCTCTGAAGAGGAGTTGTACAGGACTCAAAACATTAATTTTACTTCGCTCTCCACTGATGCTGCCAGAGCTGAGAGTTTCTCTAGCATTCTCTGACTATATTTCAGATTGAGACTGAAGCCTTGGAGGAACCTCCAAATGAACTGCATCCCAAAAGACCAAGATGCAGCAGGAGCTTAAAGACATTGTTCAACAGGTAGAAGATTCCAACATGAACCCAGACACTGCTGGAGATGACCCAGACAAAGGTTACAAGAAGATTTCTGTACAGCACTTGCACTATTGACAAAATCCCAGTAAAATGTGATCCCTTCAACCTGCTTTGGGTCAGAACATTAATGGGTTTATCAAGACAGTGAGAGATTGCAGAGCTCTGAGTTACAGAGGGATCTGGGAGCTTTAGAGCATGAATAGTAGCAGGTTAGGATGCAGGTACAGCAGGTTAGGATGCAGGTACAACAGGTAATCAGGAAAACTCACAGAATGTTTCCAAGTGCCTTGCTAAAATCCATGTATAGCACATCCACTGCTCTATGCTTTGTCACGTCCTCAAAGAATTCAATAAGGTTGGTGAGGCATGACTTGCCCCTCACAAAGCCATTCTGACTATCTCTAATAAAACTATTGTTTTCTAAGTAATCATAAATCCTGTTTCTCAGAATCCTCTCCAATAATTTGCCCATCACAGACGTAAGACTGACTGATCTGTAATTCCCAGGATTTTCCTTATCTCTTTCTTGAATAAGGGAATAACATTTGCCAGCATCCACTACTGGCACTATCCATTGGACAGTGAGCACACAAAGATCATCGCCAAAGGTGCATCAATCTCTTCCCTCACTTCCTGGAGTAACCTATGGTATATCCAGTCTGGCCCAGGAGATTTATCTATCCTTATGTTTCTTTTCAAAATTTTCAGCACATCCTCCTTCTTAACATCAGCCTGTCGAGTGTATCAGACTGTTTCACACTGTCCTCAGAAACATCAAGGTCCCCCTCAGTAGTGAATACTGAAGCGAAGTATTCATTGAGCACCTGCCCTACCTCCTCCAACTCAAGGTGCAAGTTCCCTCCACTTTCCCTGATTGGCCCTCCCCTCACTCTGTTCATCCTCTTGTTCCTCACATAAGTGTAGAATGCCTTAGGGTTTTCCTTAATCCTACCCACTAAAGCTTTCTCATGCCCCCTTCCCGCTCTTCTAAGTCTATTCTTCAGTTCCTTTCTGCCTACCTTGTAACCCTATAAAGCCCTGTCTGATCTTTGCCTCCTCAACCTTAAGCAAGTTTCCTTCTTCCTCTTGACTAGATGTTCCACATCCATTGTCACCCAAGGTTCCTTCACCCTACCATCCCTTCCTTGCCTCAGTGGGACAAACCTGTCCAGCACTCACAGCAAGTGCTTCCTAAACAACCTCCATATTTTGTCTTGCATTTCCCTGAGAACATCTGTTCCCAATTTAGGTACCCGGGTTCCTGCCTAATAGCATAGTAATTTCCCCTCCCCCAATTAAATACTTTCCCATACCGTCTGCTCCTATCCCTGTCCATGAATATAGTAAAGGTCAGGGAGTTGTGATCATTATCACCGAAATGCTATCCCACTGAGAGATCTGACACCTGGCCTGGATTGTTGCCAAGCACAAATCCAATCTGCCCTCCCCTCTAGTCAGTCTATCTACATAGAGTCAAGACACACCTGACAAAAACTGCTCCAAGTTGAATAAAGGATGTTCCAATCAATATTAGGGAAGTTGAAGTCACCCATGACAACAACCCTGTTATTTCCGCTCCTTTCTAAAATCTGCCTCTCAATCTGCTCCTCTATGTCTCTGTTGCTATTGGGGTCCTGTAGAAAACTCCCAATAAAATGCCTGCTCTTTTCTCGTTTCTGACTTCCACCCATACCACTCTGTGAACAAACTCTCCTCGACGACCTCCCTTTCTGCAGCTGTGATACTATCCCTGATTAGCAATGCCACTCCCTCAACTCTTTCACCTCTCTCCTTATTCCTTTGGAAACACTGAAACACTAGAACATCCAACAACCATTCCAGCTCCTGATATCCAAGTCGTCACAATGGCCACAACATCATAGTTCCAAGTACTGATCCATGCTCTAAGTTCATCACCCTTATTCCTGACACTTCTTGCATTAAAATAGACACACTTCAACCCATCACACTGACTGTACCTTTGCCCTACGAACTGTCTATCCTTCCTCACAGACTCTCTGCATACTGTATCCAGCTGCTCCCTAGTTACTTCATCCTCTGATCCGTAGCTCTGGTTCCCATCCCCCTGCCAAACTAATTTAAACCGCCCTGGAAAACTCAAGCAAATCTCCTGCCCAGGATATTGGTGCCCTTCCAGTTCAGGTGCAACCCGTCCTTTTTGTACAGGTCCCACTTTCCCCAGAAGGTAACCCAATGGTCCACATATCTGAAAAGGTTCCCCATGGTAGGCTCATTCAGAAAGTAAGGAGGTATGGGATACAGGGAAACTTAGCTATCTGGATACAGAATTGGCTGGCTCATAGAAGACAGAAGGTGGTAGTAGATGGAAAGAATTCAACCTGGAAGCTTTACAGAGGGTGCAGAGGAGATTTGCCTGTACTGGAGGGAATGTCTTATTCACTATTGAGACGGACCTTGATGTTTCTGAGGACAGGGTGAAACACACTGATAAGCTAATATGATGGTGCGAAGACTCTTTTCATTGTAGTGAAGAAGGATGTAAGGTGATTTGTTAGAGGTATACAAGATGATGAGAGGCATAGATAAATAGTCAGAGACTTTTTCCCAGGGCAGAATTGGAGGAAAGTTTAGGGGAGGTGTCAGAGGGCGATTCTTTGCACAGAGAGTGGTAGAGAGTTCTAACTTTCCAGCTCAGCACTGTCACCATGACGTGTTCCACCCGTCAATCTCCCTTCCCACCTATCCACTCCACCCTCCTCTCCGACCTACCACCTCCATCCCCACCCCCATTCACCTATTGTACTCTTTGCTACCTTCTCCCCAGCCCCACCCCCTCCCATTTATCTCTCCATCCTGGAGGCTCCCTGCCTTCATTCCTGATGAAGGGCTTTTGCCCGAAATGTTGATTTTCCTGCTCCTTGGATGCTGCCTGACCTGCTGTGCTTTTCCAGCATCACTCTAATCTAGTGTGGAATGCACTGCCAGCAGTGGTAGTAGAGTCAGATACATTAGGGACATTTAAGCAACTCTTGGTACATGGATGCTAGTAAAATGAAGGGTATGTAGGTTAGTTTGATCTTAGAGTAGGATGAAAGGTTGGCACAACATCGAGGGCCGAAGGGCCTGGACTATTCTATGTTCTAATGTTATAGTTTACTCAGACAGAATTAATACAAGTGCTTTAGTTATATACAGGGCATTGATGAGACTTCATCTGGTGTACTGTGTGCAGTTCTGGTCATTGTACTAACAGAAAGATGTTAATGTGTTAGGAGCAGTTCAGGGAAGGTTTACTAGGTTGGAATGAATGGACTGCTTTATGAGGCTCAGCCTGTGTCTTCTAGAGTTGACAGTCAGAGGGTGATGTTATTGAAACATAAGACCCTGAGGGACCTGACCGGGTGGATGCTGAAAGAATATTTCCTCTTGTGGGAAAGTCTAGGGGTCAATGTTTAAAAATAAAAGGGTTTCACAAAAGAGATCAGGAAATAAAAACCCTCTCAGAAGATTAAAAAGTATGGAATTTATTTCCTTAAAAAGGCACTGCATACAGAATCGTTAAAAATTTTTAAGGTAGAAGTCTTCCTTAATGGATTCTTGATTGCCAAGGGGGTAAAAGATTAATCAGAATATGTAGCATGTGGAGTTGAGGTTAAAATCAGATCAGCCATGTTGTATTGAATGGCAGAGCAGGCATGATGGGCCGAGTGGCCTCCTTATTCATATGGACATCAAGCCTCAGACCAAAACAGAGCACATATCCTGAAAGGGAAGCTGTGACACAAGCAAGCTCAGAGACAGCAGGAGGACATGGCAGTTCACCAGGAGTCACTTAGTGAAGCTCAGCATGCTGCAGAGTGATACCTGAGTAACCCCAACAAGATGAAAGGGCCCATCTGGACAGGGTTGTTCCAAAGGTCAGCTCTGAGGAAAAGGCACAGGACACAATAGCGGCATTGGAGGCTGGCTGTTAACCATTCCTCACTGGGCAGTGAGCTCTCAGCCACTCCACATACACAATAGATTGCAGGGTGTCCAACCAGGCAAAGCCGAGTGAGACACCAACAGAGACGACAACAAGTTGTGAAACTCTCCAGCACAAACTGGGGTTGACAGTCCATTTGTGGGCTACATTCCAAAGAAAAATAAGTTGACAATGTTCATCTTTTCTCCAAAGAGGAAAGCATCCACACAGCACCCACCTGAGCCACCCTCAGGAAGCTGAGAATGCTGGGATTAAATCCATGTGACAGAGATTTCAGGGGCAAGGAAGTGAGACCCATTGCAATGAGAAGGAAATGAAAAATACTGGGACACAAATGAACATAGTAAAATGCCAACACTATGGGACAGAATGAATATTCGACAACAGGCTTAATCTAAAGGGGTACAGCTATCAATAAAATGATCAGCAGGGGTGTCAGATCACATGAGGTACAGTGTATAGAAGAGTTGATTCTCAGATTTTGGCTGGGATCTCTCTATGAAACATTCAGTTTAATCAAAACCATTCTGGTTATCAAGACTCACCCCATTCTCCATCTCTGAGCAGCTACATCACCATCCACCACCCAACCTCCAAACTCCATCCAGTGTAACCCAGTTTAACATGGACCTGGCTGAGTTTATTAAAACCATGAGGATTGAGGAGCAGATGGAAGGGCAGAACAAGATCACAGCATCATATAGAAATTAATGTTAAAAAATAAATTAATTAAGCTGACAAAATTCAAGTTAAATACGAATTTGTCCTTTAAAAGTTCTCAATTATTCTACATGATTTAATTATTTCATTTACTGAAATGAGGTATTCATGTACTTTAATCAAACCTAACCAACCTTTCACTTTTTAATGAGGAATATTTAAGGAAAGATTGGTTGTGAAATAAATAAGGGATTCTATTGCATTTGAAATGCTAATTAACTTGTGACAGAGGTAGCATGATTTGTGGAATCTGTTCAGTGAATTATTGATTTTGACAGAAAAATCAATTCTGAATTCTATTCCTGTTCAATAACTCCAGGATTAGACAGGGTGGGTGGGGTGAGGGGTGAAATCACCCAAGTTACAGTGTGTTACTCTGTACCTAACCCCATGATACCCCTGTCTTAGGAGTGTCCGAGGATATCTGATTGGGGTGGTGAGGGAGAGGGTGGGGGGAACGCAGCGTAGATAATCTGCATCTAACGCTGCGCTGTCCCTACATCATCCTGGAATTTCACGTGTTCAGTGACCGGCTCATTGGGGTATATGTCTCACTGGGGTATATGTACATACCCCAGCATGTACATAAACCCCAGTATGTACATATACCCCAGTGAGGCATATACCCCAGTATGTAAATATACCCCAGTATATGTCTCACTGGGGTATATGTACATACTGGGGTTTATGTCTCCAGTTCAGACTTGCGACAAAATGACTGGTGAGATAGTGATGGGGGTGATTATTGGAATTAATTCCTTACCTTTAACAAACCCTAGAAGCATTACCTATCACGCTATGGTACGGACTGATTAATTCAACCAAATATTTTAGTTCTTGTAGCCCAATCTGTAAATGAAGCCAATACTTTGTGCTATTGAATTAACATTTGAAGATTATAAACTTATTCAATGCAATGAACTACCTTTATATTCACTGAGGAAGTTTGGTCAATTCTGGGTAAAACTGTCTGAGAGAGTCAGACAGTTTTTGGAAATCTGTAGCTTCAATGAATATCAGTGTCAGTTCAAGCAGCTTGTCCTCATCAATCTACTGAGCTCCCATAATCACAATCCTAAATGACAGGTAATAGTTAACCTGAATATGGAGGGCATTGCCTTGGGGAGAAGATCCTGGGACCTCCTCAAGACTGAAGTGGACGTTTGTTATAATGCAGGAGTATATAGAACATAGAAGATTACAGCACAGTACAGGCCCTTCAGCCCTCAATGTTGTGCCACCCTGTGAAACCAATCTGAAGCCCATCTATCCTACACTATTCCATTCTCGTCCATGTGCCTATCCAATAACCATTTAAATGCCCGTAATGTTGGTAAGTCTACTACTGTTGCAGGCAGTGCGTTCCACGCCCCTACTACTCTCTGAGTAAACAAACTACCTCTGACATCTGTCCTATATCTATCACCCCTCAATTTAAAGCTCTGTCCCCTCGTGCTCGCCTTCACCATACTTGGAAAAAGGCTCTCCCTGTCCACCCTATCTAACCCTCTGATTACCTTATATGTCTCAATTAAGTCACCTCTCAACCTTCTCTCTAACAAAAAAGCCTCAAGTCCCTCAGCTTTTCCTCATAAGACCTTCCCTCCATACCAGGCAGCATCCCAGTAAATCTCCTCTGAACCTTTTCCAAAGCTTCCACATCCTTCCTATAATGCAGTGACCAGAACTGGATGCAATACTCCAGAGTTTTGTACAGCTGCAGCATGACCTCATGGCTCCGAAACTCAATCCATCTATTAATAAAAGCTAACATGCCGCATGTCTTCTTAACAGCCCTATCAACCTGAGTGGCAACGATCAAGGGTCTATGTACATGAACACCGAGTTCTCTCTGCTCATCTACACTATGAAAAATCTTACCATTACTGGATCAGTGGTGCTGGAAGAGCACAGCAGTTCAGGCAGCATCCAACGAGCAGCGAAATCGACGTTTCGGGCAAAAGCCCTTCATCAGGAATAAAGGCAGTGAGCTTGAAGCGTGGAGAGATAAGCTAGGGGAGGGTGGGGGTGGGGAGAGAGT
>NC_057747.1:29884870-29889980 GCF_004010195.1 Chiloscyllium plagiosum
GGTCTCTAAAGAAGGAGGCCATTTGGTGTGTTCTGTGGTGGAACTGGTCCTCCTGGGAGCAGATGAGGCGGAGGAATTGGGAATACGGGATTGCATTTTTGCAAGACATAGGGTGGGAAGAGGTGTAATCCAGGTAGCTGTGGGAGTCGATGAGTTTGTAAAAAAATGTCAGTGTCAAATCGGTCGTCATTAATGGAGATGGAGAGGTCCAGGAAGGGGAGGGAGGTGTCAGAGATGGTCCAGGTAAATTTAAGGTCAGGGTGGAATGTGTTGGTGAAGTTGATGAATTGCTCAACCTCCTCGCGGGAGCACGAGGTGGCGCCAATGCAGTCATCAATGTAGCGGAGGGAGAGGTGGGGAGTGGTGCTGGTGTAATTATGGAAGATCAACATAGCCAACAAAGAGACAGGCATAGCTGATGGCATTTTTGCAAGAGATACCATTATCCCAGTACTCAGCATTCCTGTTAATCCTTCCAAATTGATTGAATCATTTAACCCTTGTTGGAAAAGAAAGGGAAGATGGAAACAAAGCAGGAATCTACATGCCAGTGAGATGAAAATTTGTCATTGGGAAAATGCTGGAATCCATTGTTGTGGAGGTTATAGCAAGTCACTTTGAAAATCTCAACACAATCAGGCAGAGTCAACATGATTTTGTGAAACATAAATCATATTTGAATAACTTATTCCAGTTCTTT
Source organism: Chiloscyllium plagiosum (assembly GCF_004010195.1). Taxonomy (NCBI): domain Eukaryota; kingdom Metazoa; phylum Chordata; class Chondrichthyes; order Orectolobiformes; family Hemiscylliidae; genus Chiloscyllium; species Chiloscyllium plagiosum. Next base: position 29,885,571 of record NC_057747.1, read on the forward strand.
GAAGAATTAACAAGTAATGTAGAAAAAGGTGAACCATTTGAAAAGTTACTACCCAAAATAAAATCTTGAGGCTCAGAGGCTAAGGTATTAACACAGAGAAGATTGGTTAAAACAGAGTAGGGATAAATAGTTCATTTACTCTGTGGCAAGATGTATCCAGTGGAGTGCCACAGGTCCCTGGGGCCATTTCATTCACTAACTTTCTCAATGACTTTGATGAAGGGTTTGAATGAATAACTGCTAATGTTTTGGATGACATACAGTGAGATCAAGAGGTTATAAGGAACTTGAAAATGACATGAAACAGGTTAACTGAACATACAGACATTTAGCAGATGGAATATAATAGGAGAAATTCTGATCTTGTCAATGTTGGGGGGAAGACAAGAAAAAGCTAAGGTACAATCTAATGGAGAGAGTTTGCAGACTCTGTAGGTAGACAGGGATCTGGATGCCCAGGACCGGAGAATCTGTTACAATCCCAGATTCTATACCAAAGTTATGCTATTATCTGCTTCAGGACTAGTAACCTTTTCATTTAAAGTAAATGAAATTTGAGATACCAGAGACTTGGTAAGAAAATAAAGCTACAAGTTTCCACAGTCATCTACAAACAAAATCTTTTTGTGTCTAATAACTTTGAGTTTTGTGAGATAGTGATTAGATGCGTAGATGAGGATAATGCAGTTGATAAAATCTACTTGGACTTCAATCTTGACAAAATCTCGCATGACAGACTGGTTAAGAAGATGGATATTTTTAACTACTTGTTCAAATCATATTATGTGTCTGAAGCAGATGGGACTTGAACCATGACTTTCTGATCCAGAGGTCAGAGGTCAGGCACCACCACTGACCCCATAACAGCAACAAAGGTGGCAAAAGTCTATCATCCCATTAATCCTCGCTCCCTCCCATACACTCGCTCCCTTAACTCTCTCCATTGTTCTCCCCATTCTACTCTTGACCCAGAAATGGGATTGCATGAACTGGCTGGATTTTGGGAGACTCTGTGGGTCCACATGGACAATTCAATTTCAATCTTTATTCTGTCAAATTTGAAACCATTTACTGAAAAATTAATTCATTGCCAAGATGACAATTCTTATTAAAACAGGTTACTTAAACGTCAAAAGGATTTGAAATTATGATAATTCATTTCCTGAAAAAGTATGAAATAAAACATGGGGATAATGAATGAGACAAAATGGATTAATGTCTCATTACTGAGGCAGCCAACATTGCACAGAAACCAATAATATTGTAGGACAGAGACCTGCAACGTTATGGCCTAGGAAATGACAAATTTGCTCACAGAGACACACAATTTTCCAAGGTAGATGCTTGCAATGTAACATCATGGATACTACAAATGTATCGGATAGAACCTTGTCTTATAGACCACAAACCTCCAATTTTACAAAGTTAAAAATCACACAACACCAGGTTATAGTCCAACAGCTAGTGTGCATCCAATTAAACCTGTTGGACTATAACCTGGTGTTGTGTGATTTTTAACTTTGTACACCCCAGTCCAACACCGGTACCTCCAAATTAGATTACTTACAGTGTGGAAACAGGCCCTTCGGCCCAACAAGTCCACATTGACCCACCGAAGCGCAACCCACCCAGACCCATTCCCCTACATTTACCCCTTCACCTAACACCAAGAGCAATTTAGCTTGGCCAATTCACGTGACCTGCACATTTTTGGACTGTGGGAGGAAACTGGAGTACCCGGAGGAAACCCACGCAGACACAGGGAGACTGTGCAAACTCCACACGGTCAGTCGCCTGAGGCGGGAATTGAACCCGGGTCTCTGGCGCTGTGAGGCATCAGTGCTAACCACTGTGCCACGATGCTGTCCACGGTGTAATATTAAAGTACAGAGATCCACAAAATTACTATACAGAAATATGCAACATCATAATACATAGTGTCACAGCAATGAAACCTATTATATTACAATGGAATCTGCAATATTACAACACAAGCATTACTGTATGGAAATCGATAATGTTACAGCATCGAATACTTGTATTATTGCAGCACAGAAATCTACAATGTTACTGTACACAAATCTGGAAAATTACAGCACAGATGCCTCCAAAATACAATACAGAAACCTGCTATATTCCAGGACATTATTATACACCGAAACTGCAGTCACAGCACAGAAACCAGCAGCCTGAGAACATAGAAACATGCATAATTAGAGCTCAGAACCTGCAATACCACCATACACAAGCCTGCAATGTTACATCACAGGAACCTACAAACCTATGTTCTTATACAGAAAACTTCAAAGTTACAGCACACAAACCAGCAATTTTACAGGAGAGTAACCTGCAACGTTAGAAGACAGAAAATTACAATTCTACACCAGAAATGGAAGGATTGTTTAGTAGGTTTGCCGATGACACAAAGGTCGGTGGTGTTGTGGATAGTGTGGAGGGCTGTTGCAGGCTACAACAAGACATTGACAGGATGCAGAGCTTGGCTGAGATGTGGCAGGTGGAGTTCAACCTGGAGAAATTCACTTTGGATGGTCAAATTTGAATGCTGAATACAGGTTTAAAGACAGGATTCTTGGCAGTATAGAGAAACAGCAGGATCTTGGGTCAATGTACAAAGATCCCTCAAAGTTGTCACCCAAGTTGATAGGAGAAAGTGAGATGCTGGGGATCAGAGTCAAAGAGTGTGGTGCTGGAAAAGCACAGTAGGTCAGGCAGCATCTAAGGAGCAGAAGAGTCGACATTTCAAGCATAAGATCTTCATCAGGAATGAGGGGGAGGCTTAAGGGGGCTGAGAGATAAATGGGAGGGGGTGAGGCTAGGAGGAAGGTAGCTGGGAATGTGATAGGTAGATGAAGATGGGGGTGAAGGACAGAGAGGAGGGTGGAGTGGATAGGTCGGGAGGAAGATGGACAGGTAGGACGGTTCAAGAGGGTGTTGCTGAGTTGGAAGGTTGGATCTGGGATAAGGTGGGACGAGGAGAAATGAGGAATCTGGTGAAATCCACATTGATTCCGTGTTGTTGGAGGGTCCCAAGGTGGATGATGAGGTGTTCTTCCTCCAGGCATCAGGTGGCTAGAGTTTGGTGGTGGAGGAGTCCCAGGACCTGCATGTCCTTGGCAGAGTGGGAGGGGGAGTTAAAGTGTTCGGCCACAGGGTTCTTTAGTGCATGTGTCCCAGAGATGTTCTCTGAAACGCTCCTCGAGTTGGCGTCCTGTCTCCCCAATGTAGAGGAGACCACATCAAGAGCAATGAACATAGTAGATGAGGTGGGTGGAACTGCAGGTAAATCTCTGTCAGATACTTTGGGGTCTTGGGCGGAGATGAGGGGTGGTGTGGGTGCAGGTTTTCACTTCTTGTGATGGCAGGGTAAGGTGCCAGGAGGGGAGGGAGAGTTGGAGGGGGGGCATGGACCTAACAAGGAAGTCGCAGAGGGAATGGTCTCTCTGGAGGGGTGGGGAGGGATAAATATCCCTGGTAGTGTGGTCTGTTTGTAGGTGGCGGAATGGCAGAGGACAACGCGATGTATCGAGAGGTTGGTGGGGTGGAAGGTGAGGATCAGGGCAGAAATGGTTGTCACAAAGGGTTATAACTTTAAGGTGATTGGTGGAAGGTATAGGAGAGATGTCAGAGGTAGGCTCTTTACGCAGAGAGTGATGGGTGCGAGGAATGCACTCCGAGCGGTGGTAGTAGAGTCGGAGACATTGGGAACATTTAAGCAACTGATGAACAAGCAAATGGATGGCAGTAAATTGAGAGGTGTGTAGGTTAGTTTGATCTTAGATTAAGATAAGAGCTCGGCACAACATCGTGGGCTGAATGCCCTGTACTGTGCTACACTATTCTATGTTCTACTGGGTAAAAACCAGCAACACATACAGGAAACAATTTATTCAATGCATTCCAATTTTCCAAAGCAATATTTTGTCAATTTTACAAAAAACCTGGTGATACCTGAATTAGTTATAATTAATAAACTGGAGACTGACCATTAAGACAGTATATTCACCATAGTGGCCATCATGCAAACAAATTCCAATACCGAACAACCCAGATGGCCTCCTTCTTCAAAGACCGCAATTTCCCTTCAGACGTGGTTGACGATGCTCTCCCCCGCATCTCCTCCACTTCCTGCTTCTCCGCCCTTGAACCCCGCCCCTCCAATTGCCACCAGGACAGAACCCCACTGGTCCTCATCTACCACCCCATCAACCTCCAGATACATCGTATCATCCGTCGTCATTTCCGCCACCTCCAGACAGACCCCACCACCAAGGATATCTTTTCCTCCCCTCCCCTATCAGCGTTCCGGAAAGACCACTCCCTCCGCGACTCCCTCGTCAGGTCCACACCCCCCACCAACCCAATCTCCCGGCACCTTCCCCTGCAACCGAA
>NC_057747.1:29890119-29897567 GCF_004010195.1 Chiloscyllium plagiosum
AACCCTCCAACCACAAGGGATGAACTCGGATTTCACCAGTTTCCTCATTTCCCCTCCCCCCACCTTTTCTCAGTCAAATCCATCGAATTCAGCACCGCCTTCCTAACCTGCAACCTTCTTCCAGACCTCTCCGCCCCCACCCCCTATCCGGCCTATCACCCTCACCTTGACCTCCTTCCACCTATGGCATTCCCAACGCCCCTCCCCCAAGTCCCTCCTCCTTACTTTTTATCTTAGCCTGCTTGGCACACCCTCCTCATTCCTGAAGAAGGGCTTATGCCCGAAACGTCGATTCTCCTGCTTCTTGGATGCTGCCTGACCTGCTGCGCTTTTCCAGCAACACATTTTTCAGCAAAGATACAATCAGGTCAGCAGGCAAGGCTGCAAGACTGGTTTTTAGATTTAAGTAAGAATAACTTTGAAGAAATAAAGGAATTGTTGGAAACACATGGGAAAATGTAGTTAGCAAATCTGTGGATGAACCGTGGACCCCATTCCAAATGAAATCTGCAATGATAGGCTGCATCTATAAAGTGACTAATTGTTACAGATTGATATTGAGCAAGGAGATATAGTTAACTGTAGTCAGCAGACAACTGGAAAAGTATGTTCTAAAGAGCAGTCATATTGGACTCTATGTTAACTGCTTCTCTGTCCACAGATAGTATCAGACCTATTGGGTGTCTGCAGCATTTTATTTTTATTTCAGGTCTCCTGCATTAGCAGTAATTTGTTTTTAACTGATAATAGATGTCAGACACTGAAATGAGTTCGTAGAGTGATAGTGGGCCCAGTTGAATATAATCAAGCATTAAGATGTAATGCATGGCAGATTATAGTATTATCTATGTGGAAAATTATTGGGAAGAATGCTGGCAGGTAGGATTAGATTGGGTTGGGATATCTGGTCGGCATGGACAAGTTGGACTGAAGGGTCTGTTTTCGTGCTGCATATCTCTATGACTCTAAATTGCCACAATTACGGCACAGAAACCTGAAATGGTACAGCATAGAAATATTTAAATACAGAAATATGCTTCATTATAACTCAGATTTACAACACAAACCTGCACTATCAGTGCTAAAAAAAAACTTCAATAATACAGGACAGACACCTAAACAATTCCAGCGCAGAAATGTGAAATGACTCAGCACAGAATCCACAGAACTGAATAAATCCATGATATAGAAACCTACAAAGTTACAGCATTGAAACTTGCAATTTTATAGCACTGTCACATGCAATATTACAGTCAAGAAACCTACAACGATACAGCACTGAACCTGTAATAGTACAACATGGAAAACTGCAATATTACAGCACATACATTTGCAAAGGTACAGCACTGAAGCATGTATTATTAGAGCCTGAAGCTGCAAAATTACAGCACAAAAAGCAGTCAACACTGCAGCCCCATTGACCAATGCTTTTTCCAGGATTGTTCTTCTCCCCCCATCCACTCTAACCCCACTCCTCCTCACTCCCCACAACCTTCAGTAGCTCTCCTTTCAAGAAGATCACTTGCTTCTCTTCTTTCAAAAGGATTTAAGAAAATTATTTAACCAGCGGAATGAATTCTACATTCTAAACTGACCTTGCTCGGATTAAACGTTCTTTCTGTCTCAACTGTTTTTGGGACAAAGTACATTTGTAACATTTCCCTTGTGTGCCATTACCCTAACCAACCAGTATTCATCCAAATTAGAACTCTTCAGAATTGCAACTTCAACTGGAGCAAAAAGTCAAAAAGTGTTGGCTATAAACATTCCAAATCTCTGTATCTAGTGTTCAATTTTATATTCCTGCCTTAGTGTTCTCTGCCTTTACTGTACTTTGTCTTTTAATGGGTTCACCTACTTGAAATGGCCTATAACCTTGATCTATCTTATAATGTAAAGAGTATCTGCTCTCCCTATTTTCAATATCTCTAACTTTAAATTCTGTACTGCGCTGTGAACATCTGCCACACTGCCTCTCAATATTCCCCAAACTTTGCTCTGCCTCAAACTGTGCCTCAATGAATTTCAATAATTCTCTCAATTCCTGATTGTAGATCATTTCTACATACAGTCGGGAAAAAATTGCCAAATGCAGCCCCAGTATCACCCCAGTCCAAACCATTTCCTTCCTGTCCTTCAGACATGGACCTGTCCAAGTTTCTTTCATTCCTAGTCTCCTGTCTGCTGCTGCTACAATCGCAGTGTTTATTTCTTCAGTGATGTATAGCCCTCGCTTCAAACTCGTTATTAGATGCTCCTTCAGGAGATCATCATTACTCTAACAATCCGCTCACAACTAATGTGTCCACTGAAAGCCTTTGTAATGCTCTTTATATTCTTTACTAATTCCCCTCTTACCACTTAGCTTTTCTAATCTTGTTTTTTTGTAGCTTGTCTGGTTTTATTTGGCCTGGCTATTTTTTTGTCTGCCATTTAAATATAAATACTACATCAGCTTCACATTTGATCTAATCTCCTCATTCATCCCTAGTTTTGACACATTAGCTGCTGTCTTCTCACTAAATATTGATTTTTACCACTTTCATTTTAATATTTCCCATCATTGATCTGAATTTTTAGTTAATTCTGCCATTTAATCTGGACAAATTTCTCTTCCTGTTTTGCTTGAACTTTTCTTTTAATACCCCTGAGCCTAATTATATGCAGTGATTGGATTACATCACTATCAAGAAATCAGCAAATCTTCAGCAAAGTTACATTATATCACTGGAGATTCCCCGAGGAAGCACCCTATGGATTTTCAATAATTTGTGCACAGGTTTCTATCAGGGACAAGTCCCTCCATTCTTGCCTGCCCAGTGTTCAGCCAAAAAGGTCAATGCGTAACTCTCAACCCCTCATCAATTCAGGCTCTTTGGCAGGAAATTGTTGGTCAGTGAAAGCCAGAAGCTGGATGTCCCCCATTCACCTGGTGACAAGAAAGGGGGCTGTTTCTGAGGAAAGCAGGGTGACCTGCCTGTCAGGTTGAGGGGAAAGGTACGATTGCCCTATTCTAGGCCAAATGGAGGAATGTGAGGGGGCAGGGGCGCACAGGTGTACCCTCTAACCCTAGTGACCTCTCTCTCATTGCATAAACAGTGCTCACAATTAGTCTCATCTGAGAGTCACCACGATGATACATCACAAAACACATCAGGCAAGCTGTACAAATACATTCAGCTAAATGGGACCGTTTTGGCAAAGACTGTCACGTTCAGTTTAATGAAGTGTTTCTCATGGCTATTCCCTGCAACATCTTCCTTCAGTTTCCCTCACCCACCCTAACCCTTGACAGCAATAATCCTGCATGCCCTCTGTGCTGCCCACTCACCTCCCCACACCCCCTGTACCAACAGTAACAGCAGTGTCACCCAATTCCATCTCCTGTTACACTCACCCCTCTCTCACTCCAGGATGGAAACAGCCCTCAATGGGGGAGGTGGGCTGCCTGACCTTCAGCTCCTTACCCCCTGTGAGACAGCACTCTGACTCTGACTCTGACTGACCGTGTCCAGGCCTCTGGACCGGTATCGGAGGCTGCCCTTGACTTCCTGTGCTGGGACAGCCTGAATGAAGGCTACGCCCCTTGGCCAGACTGAGGCCCCCTGACAAGCAGTGGAGTCCCTGAGCTGTGGTGGGGGTGTGTGTGTTGGGGGGGGTCAGGTGATGAAGTCGTGCCCCTGAGCACACAGTGTCCTTGCTGAAGCATTACATTGAGAGTTACCAAGGCAGCCTGGAGTATAGTATTGAAGGGAAGAGAGTCCTGTAACTAGATCAGAAATGTGCCATGAGGATTCATAGAAGCTGGCACATGTATTTTGCCAACGTCTGTGGGTGGGCTGTGTTATCGTGTCTATACAGCGTGCCCTGAGATATTGGTGTGAGTGTTTAACGTGGAGTTTGTTTGGAACATGTGGCAAGTTGAACCCACTGAGAACCCGACCTGATTTCTGCATCGAGTTTTTCCGATGATGAGTTTGGTAAGATCACAACCCATGGCAGGTTGGGCGATTAACAAGGTGACTAAAAGGCAATAATGAGCATTGACTGGGAGCTCACCACTGTCTCACAAGAATCTCACCGTGTGGTTTGGGAAAGGTGATTTTACCACACACCCTGCCTTTGCCCAAGATTCCTCCTGCAGAGTACATTTAAAAGTTCAGAACTTCAATTCTGAAGATAGGTCATGGGGCCTGAAACATTAACCCTGCTTTCTCTCCACAGACACTGCCAGATCTGTGGAGTTTCTCCAGCAACTTCTATTTTAGTTTCATGTTGAGCTTTCTTCTACTTTGAAGCAGCTTTGGGGAGTTTCTGTATTGTGCAAATTCAAAGAAAGCCAAAAGCATCAAAAGGCAATGAGGTGAGGAAAATATTCTCGCATTCCCAGCAGATATACTTTAGATATGATTTTATTGGCAATCTGTTACCCTATGGCAGTGTCCATTAGATGGGCCCAGTTTGGTGCATTCCCTTCAGCTGTTTGTTCTCTTCATCCTGATTGCTTCATCCTGTATTTCCCCTCAGTGTTTCACTCTGGGTTTCAGGAAATGAAGGATATGCTTCAAATCTTAACTCACTGGACAAGGGTCCGAGGCATTGCTAGAAATTGTAGCCTGAACAAATAGTTATAATAAAAGACATCAGTCTCTGTAATGCTTCTGTCTGTGAGATAAATCATCGCCTCTGTTTCTGGAGAAGGGACAGTCAAAAAAGACATGACTGAAGACAGTAGCAAAGGGACTGAGAGCAAGGACAATCACACATGGAACTTCAGGGAGATAATGAGGACAAAAGCACAGAGACAAAGCGATAAGCAGTAAATGTACAATCCAGAAGGAGAGAGACACACAAAATGAAGACTCGAGTAAGACTTAAGAAATGGAGATGGAAAAAGATAGATAAGGTAAGAGACACAACTTCTGGTGATGGGGAGAAAGGTAATGCAGCAAAGTAACATGACCCTATCAAAGCCTCCCTACGTGTCAGAGAGGCATAGTGCTTAAAATTACAGCTTCACTCTCCTCACGAAACGAAGCTAACTTGGATAACAGGTAAATACTTCTACAAGAGAGAGGCATCAATTCAAGTCTGCAACAGAGCACATGTTCAAGTCTGACACCGAGGGAGTGCTGCACTGTGAGAGGGTCAGCGCTGAGGGAGTGCCGCACTGTCGAAGGGTGAGTTTTGAGGGAGTGCCGCACTGTCGGAGGGTCAGCGCTGAGGGAGTGCTGCACTGTCGGAGAGTCAGTGCTGAGGGAGTGCTGCACTGTCGGAGGGTCAGTGCTGACGGAGTGCCGCACTGTCGGAGGGTCAGTGCTGAGGGAGTGCCACACTGTTGGAGGGTCAGTGCTGAGGGAATGCTGCACTGTCTGAGGGTCAGTGCTGAGGGAGAGCCACACTGTTGGAGGGTCAGTGCTGAGGGAGTGCCGCACTGTTGGAGGGTCAGTGCTGAGGGAATGCTGCACTGTCGGAGGGTCAGTGCTGAGGGAGAGCCACACTGTTGGAAGGCCAGTGCTCAGTGTTATGCCAATGGCTCATAGCCCAAATTATTTACAGACATAATGAACGTTTAGGTAAAGCAGGTTGTTTTCATTTGTAACAGAAATACAAAAAGGTTAGAGATGGTTAATGATTGAATTCAATAACTGGCTGAAAAAGTTGCTTTGTGAATTATACTGAAACTTAAGAGACAATGGAATGTAGCACCCGGAAAGTTGTCATAGAATTTTAGGAGAGCCCCTTCAAAGGGAGAGATACAAAACCTGAACATCTCCCTGTGGGCTAGATACCCAGATGGTGGAGATAATGGGAGATAAATGAAAGCAGTTTAGATGTTCCTTAGACATCAACTACCAGGATTACACAACAGAAGGGGTTCAAAATAAATTGTCCCTTGGTGTCGACGTGCTAGTCTGACATTTTAATGTGACTGATGACAGAGTGCTCTGAAGGTTACATTTGAAAACATCTCGGCACATCTCTGCATTTGTAGGCTTTAGGATCCCAGCCAACACTTTAACTGGAGAAGTCAGTTCTCAAACTGAAAGCTGGTTGATAGATCAAGTGCTTTCTTTTTTTGAGATATTCTTTCACTGAAAGGCATAACATATTGTAGCTGATTGAGTTTTTACAGAATAAACAGGTGTATTGTTAAGAAATGAAGTTAAAACAAAATAAACAAAACAATTTCCACATACAGGTTCAAAGATTTTGAAACATACAGTAAAATTCCAAACAATATTCATTCTATAAAGATGCCAGGCATTGACCATCTCCAACAAGTGAGAATCTAACCATCGCCCATTTACATTCAGCGTCATTGTCATTTCTGAATTTCCCCACCAAAAACCTGGGGCTTAACAGTGACCAGAAACTGAACTGGATTAGCCATATAAATATTGTGACTACAAGAGCAGGTCAGAGGCAAGGAATTCTGCAGCTCTCCTGGTCCACCATCTACAATTCAGGAGTCTGATGGAATACTCCCCACTTGCCTAGACCGGTGCAGGTCCAACAACACTCAAGCAGCTTGACACCATCCAGGACAAAGCAACTACTTGACTGGAACCAGATCTTTAAACATTCACCTTCTCCACAACCGAAACTCAGTAGCAGCAGTGTGTACCACCGACAATATGCATTTGAGAAATTCGCTAAGGCTCCTTAGACAGCACCTTCCAAACCCATGAACGCTTCTATCTAGAAGGACAAGGGCTGCAGATGCATGGGGCCACCACCACCTGCAAATCCCCCTCCAAACCACTCACCATCCTAACTTAGAGTCATAGAGTCATAGAGATGTACAGCATGGAAACAGACCCTTCGGTCCAACCCGTCCATGCCGACCAGATATCCCAACCCCATCTAGTCCCACCTACCAGCATCCGGCCCATATCCCTCCAAACCCTTCCTATTCATATACCCATTGCCTCTTAAATGTTGCAATTGTACCAGCCTCCACCACATCCTCTGGCAGCTCATTCCATACATAACACCCTCTGCATGAAAATATTGCCCCTTAGGTCTCTTTTATATCTTTCCCCTCTCACCCTAAACCTATGCTCTCTAGTTCTGGACTCCCTGATCCCAGGGAAAAGACTTTGTCTATTTACCCTATCCATGCCCCTCATAATTTTGTAAACCTCCATAAGGTCACCCCTCAGCCTCCGACGCTCCAGGGAAAACAGCCCCAGCCTGTTCAGCCTCCTTCTGAACCTTCACAACATCTTTCTGATAGGAAGGAGACCAGAATTGCATGCAATATTCCAACAGTGGCCTAACCAATGTAACCAATGTCCGCAGCATGACCTCCCAACTCCAGTACTCAATACACTGACCAATAAAGGAAAGCATATCAAATGCCTTCTTCACTATCCTATCTACCTGCGATTCCACTTTCAAGGAGCTATGAACCTGCACTCCAAGGTCTCTTTGTTCAGCAACAC
>NC_057747.1:29899794-29923885 GCF_004010195.1 Chiloscyllium plagiosum
CCACTCCCCTCCTCTCTTGCCTCCCTTTCTATCCTTCCTGTAGCATTTGTATCCTGGAACATTAAGCTGCCAGTCCTGCCCATCCCTGAGCCATGTTTCCGTAATTGCTATGATATCCCAGTCCCATGTTCCTAACCATGTCCTGAGTTCATCTGCCTTCCCTGTTAGGCCTCTTGCATTGAAATAAATGCAGTTTAATTTATTAGTCCTACCCTGTCCCTGCCTGCCCTCACTGTTTGACTCACTTCTGTTCTCAGCTGTACCCGTCTCAGATCGATCTCTTTCCTCACTATCTCCCTGGGTCCCACCACCCCACCTTTCGTTTAAATCCTCCCAAGCAGTTCTAGCAAATTTCCCTGCCAGTGTATTAGTCCCCTTTCAATTTAGGTGCAATCCGTCCTTCTTGCACAGGTCACTTCTACCCCAAAAGAGTTTCCAATGATCCAAAAATGTGAATCCCTCTCCCATACACCAGCTCCTCAGCCATGAATTCATCTGCTATATCCTCCTGTTCCTGTCCTCACTAGCTCGTAGCACTGGGAGTAATCCAGTTATTATTACCCTTGAGGACATCCTTTTTAAATTTCTGCCGAACTGTCTGTAATCTCCCTTCAGAGTCTCAACCTTTTCCCTTCCTACATCGTTGGTTCCTATGTGGACAATGACCTCCTGCTGGCCCCTCTCTCCCGTGAGAACAGTCTGCACCCTCTCTGAGACATCCTTGATCCTTGGAAATATATTGCCTTTCCTTCAGTGTATTTGGGTCAAAATCCAGGACCACCCCAATGGCATACTGGGCAAAAAACAAGTTATAAGAGATTCAAGAGGGTTGCTCACTGCTTTCTCAATGGCAATTAGGAAGTGGCAGTAAATGAGGGACCAGCCAGTGACACACACATCCCATGAATGAATAACAGAAAGTATTATTTTACTGTACTCATAGCAGAGAGAATTCCCTTCTCCATCACATCTGTTAGGCTTAATTTAACTGAGGGGAAAGTGAGCACTGCAGATGCTGGAGATCAGAGTCGAGAGTGTGGTGCTGGGGAATCACAGCAGGTCAGGCAGCATCCAAGAAGCAGGAGAATCGACGTTTCGGGCATAAGCCTTTCTTAATTTAACTGAGGCTTCAGTTCCCCATTGTGATCATCTATAGCCTCTTTGAACCGTCAGGGTATACAGCTCACACTTTCTTAGCATCAAATCACAGAACTATCACAGAGCTGAAAGTGGATATTCAGCCAATGGCAGGCTTATTAAATGTGTTACAGACTAGGCCAGACCACTCAAAACATTCTTGAGCAGGCAACCCAGACCATAACTTTGAAATTTGTTTCAGTAAATGTACAGTGAAAATTACCTGGAGTAAGTTAGCTAGGTTGACTCCTAGGTATCAAAACAGATGGAAATTTATTCACAAAATTACACAATGAAAAACAAAGAACAGAATAAAGAACCCCTCAATCTATACAAACTAGACTTAATTATGCTGTTCCAAAGATACGTAATAGTCCCAATAAACAAACCCCTTTAAAAACAGTTAAACAATGGAATAAATGCTTACAGGTTGAAGTTAGATGGTCAGAGAGAGTTTACAGCCCATTTCCACACAGCTGAACTCCTAACTAGTTCTGGACTGAACTCCTCAGCTTGAGAGCTGACTACTCCCCTTTCATTATACAGGTCACTTCTAAAACATGATCACTTTGGCCTGAAGTCTCATCTGTTTACATATAAACAAAAAGACCTCTCAATACCCTTTAATCTCTGTACTAAACCAATCTAATCAGAACTAGGAGATGCTTACGACCCTACTGAAAAAAACCAAGGACACAGTCTCCTTGAGAAAGGGAACAGCTTTTAGAAAACAGAGACCAGCTTTGTGATACCTCCCCCCTTAAAAAAATGAACCATCAATACCAAAAGATGGCTTCATTTTAAAAATCCTTCAAATACAATCTGGTTAGTAGTTTAAACACATATATGCACTATACTAACTATTAACATGCAAACATGTACAACTACATTCAAATTCAAGCCATGGCACACCTGCCACCGAATGCCTCCATATCTCATTTGAGTCTCGTTAACACATCAGCAATCCCGTTTCTGTGACCTGCCACCTGCACAATTGTCAAACTAAACGGCTGCAGCAACAAGCTCCATCTAAACAGGCTGGCATTTTTATCCTTAAATTTTCCCACAAATCTCAATGGGTTATGATCAGTGTATATGATTGCCTCAGATGCATTGCTGGTAATATAGACACTGTGACGTTGGAATGCCAACACCAAGCTTAAAGTCTCTTTCTCCACCTTTGAATATTTCTGTTGATGAACATTCAACTTCCTGGAAACATATCGGTTTGGTCTTTCTATTCCCTCGTCATCCTCCTGCAGGAGCACCGCACCAACACCCACATCACTGGTATTGATAGCCACCTTGAAAGGCTTCCTGTAATCTGGTGTGGCTAATACTGGGGCAGTGGTTAACACAGTTTTTAGGCTGTCAAATGCCTTTTGACAGTCTGCTGTCCACTGAGAGGTCTTGCCCTTTTTTAACAATTCTGTGAGTGGAGCTGCCACACTGCTAAATTTTGGCACAAACCTTCGGTAAGATCCACTCAAACCCAGGAACTGTAGTATTGCTTTTCTCGTTGACAGTGTGGGGAATTCCCCAATTCCTTTCGTTTTCACATCCCTGGGCCATTTGTCTATCTCCAATAACATGGCCCAGGAAGGTGACTTGGACTTTGGCAAATTCACTTTTAGCCAGGTTTACCACCAAGCCTGCCTTCCGAAGTTGATCGAATAAGTCTGATAAATGCTGTAAACGTTCCTTCCATGAGTGACTAAAAATCACCAGGTCATCAACATACACCACACACTTGGGTAATCTGGCAATGACCTTATAAGTCATGCTCTGAAACGTGGCTGGAAAATTTCTCATACCAAATGGCATGACTTTGAAGTGATATATAACATTTGGCATTACGAAAGCTGAAATTGCCTCTGCTCTCTCTGTCAGAGGTACTTCGAACATAGAACATACAGAACATAGAACATTACAGTGCAGTACAGGCCCTTCAGCCCACGATGTTGCGCTGACCTGTGAAGTTAATCTGAAACCCATTTAACCTACACTGTTCCATTATTATCCATATGTATGTCCAATCTCATTTAAATGCCGTTAACATCAATGAGTCAACTACTTTTGCAGGCAGGCTGTTGAACGCCCCTACTACTCTCTGAGTAAAGAAACTACCCCTGATTTCTGTCCTAAATCTATCACCCCTCATTTTAAAGCTATGTCCCCTCATGTTAGCCATCACCATCCAAGGAAAAGGCTCTCACTGTCCACCCTATCTAACCCACTGATTATCTTATACGCTTTGATTCAGTCACCTCTCAGCCTTCTTCTCTCCAATGAAAACAGCCTCAGTTCCCTCAACCTTTCCTCATTAGACCTTCCTTCCATACTAGACAACATCCTAGTAAATCTCCTTTGAACCCTTTCCAAAGCTTCCACATCATTCCTGTAACGCGGTGTCAGAACTGAAAGCATACTTCAGGTGGGGCCTGACCAGTGTTTTGTACGGCTGAAGCATGACCTCGTAGCTCCGAAACTCAATCCCCCCCCCTACTAATAAACACCAACACACCATACGCTGCTTAATAACACTATCAACCTGGATTGAAAAATGTGTTGCTGGAAAAGCGCAGCAGGTCAGGCAGCATCCAAGGAGCAGGAGAATTGATATTTTAGGCATAAGCCCTTCTTCAGGAATGAGGAGGGTGTGCCAAGCAGGCTAAGATAAAAGGTAGGGAGGTGGGACTTGGGGGAGGGGCATTGGGAGTGTGATAGGTGGAAGGAGGTTAAAGTGAGGGTGATAGGCCGGAGAGGGGGTGGGGGTGGAGAGGTCGGGAAGAAGATTGCAGGTTAGGAAGGTGGTGCTGAGTTTGAGGGTTGGGACTGAGAAAAGGTGGGGGGAGGGGAAATGAGGAAACTGGAGAAATCTGAGTTCATCCCTCGTGGTTGGAGAATTCTAGGTGGAAGATGAGGCGCTCTTCCTCCAGGCGTCGTGTTGCTATGGTCTGGCGATGGAGGAGGCCAAGGACCTGCATGTCCTTGGCGGAGTGGGAGGGGGAGTTAAAGTGTTCAGCCACAGGGTGGTTGGGTTGGTTGGTCCGGGTGTCCCAGAGGTGTTCTCTGAGACGTTCTGCAAGTAAGCGGCCTGTTCTCCAATATAGAGGAGACCACATCGGGTGCAGAGGATGCAATAGATGATGTGTGTGGAGGTGTAGGTGAATTTATGACGGATATGGAAGGGAAGTGAGGGGGGAGATGTGGGCGCAAGTTTTGCATTTCAACCTGGGTGGCAACTTTCAGGGATTTATGCACCTGGACACCGAGATCTTTCTGTTCATCTGCACTACCAAGAATTTTACCATTAGCCCAGTACTCTGCATTCCTGTTACTTCTTCCAAAGTGAACTACCTCACACTTTTCTGCATTAAACTCCATTTGCCACTTCTCAGTCCAGTTCTGCATTTTATCGATGTCTCTCGGTAATCCACAATATTCTTTGGCACTATCTACAACTCTGCCCACCTTAGTGTCATCTGCAAATTTACTAATCCATCTTTCTACGCCCACATCCAGATCATTTATAAAAATGACAAACAGCAGTGGCCCCAAAACAGATCCTTGCAGTACACCACTGGTAACTGAACTCCAGGATGAACATTTCCCACCACCCTCTGTCTTCTTTCAGCAAGCCAATTTCTGATCCAAACCACTAAATCACCTTCAATCTCGAAACTCCATATTTTGTTCAATAGCTTACCATGTGGAACCCTATCAAATGTCTTACTGAAGTGCATATACACCACATCAATCATTTTACCCTCATCCACCTGCTTTGTCACCTTCTCAAAGAACTCAATAAAGTTAGTTAGGCATGACCTACCCTTTACAAAACCGTGTTGACTATCCCTAATCAAATTATTCCTTTCCAGATGATTATAAATCCTATCTCTTATAACCTTTTCGAACAACTTACCCACAACTGAAGTAAGGCTCACTGGTCTATAATTACCAGGTTGCCCTGACCCCTCTTAAACAAGGGAACAACATTAGCTATCCTCCAGTCTTCTGGCACTACTCCTGTCGACAATGATGGCATAAAGGTCGAAACCAAAGGCTCTGGAATCTCCTCCCAGGCTTCCCAGAGAATCCGAGGATAAATCCCATCTGGCCCAGGGGTCTTATCTATTTTCAGGTCTTCCAAAATTGCTAAAACCTCCTTGTTATCAACCGTAATCCCATCTAATCCTGTAGCCTGTATCACTAACATTGCCCTTTTCCAATGTGAAGACTGACAAAAAGTATTCATTAAGCACTTCAGCTATATCTTTAGATTCCACACAGAACTTCCCACTACTATCTTTGATTGGCCCTAACCTTCCTCTAGTCATTATTTTATTCCTGATATGCCTATAGAAAGCTTTAGGGTTTTTCCTTGATCCTATCCACCAACAACTTATCATTTCCCTCCTGGCTCTTCTTAGCCCTCTCTTTAGATCTTTTCTGGCTAACATGTAACTCTCCAGCGCCCTAACTGAGCCTTCACGCCTCATTCTCACATAAGCCTTTCTTCTTCCTCTTGAGAAGAGCTTCAACATCTTCAGTAAACCATGGGTCCCTCTCTCAACAACTACTTCCCTGTCTGACAGGTAGATACTTACCAAGGACCCGCAGTAGCTGTTCCTTGAATAAGTTCTACATTTTAAGTGTGTCCATCCCCTGCAGTTTCCTTCCTCATCCTATGTATGCAAAATCTTGCTAATCGCATCATAATTGCCTTCCCCTAGTTATACTTATTTCTCTGCGGTATATACCTGTCCCTGCCCATTGCTATTGTGAACATAACCGAATTGTGGTCACTATCGCCGAAGGGTTCACCTACCCCGAAATCTAACACCTGTCGCCGGGTTCATTCCCCAGCACCAAATCCAATGTGGCCTCGCCCCTTGTTGGCCTGTCTACAGACTGTGTCAGCAAACCCTCCTGCACACATTGGACAAAAACTGACCCATCTAAACTACTTGAACTATAGTATTCCCAGTCAATGGAGAAGTTAAACTTGCCAATAACAACTAACTGTTACACTCGCTCCTATCGAGAATCATCTTTGCTATCCTTTCCTCTGCATCCCTGGAACTATTCAGCGGCCTACAGAAAACTCTCAACAGGGTGACCTCTCCCTTCCTGTTTCTAACCTCAGCCCAAAGTACCTCAGCGGATGAGTCCTCAAACATTCTCTCACCTGCTGTAATACTACCCTTGATTTACAATGCCACACATATACACCCCCCCACCCCCCATCTTTTCCCATCATCTCTGTTCTTACTGAAACATATAATCCTGGAATCTGCAACAACCATTCCTGTCCCTGCTCTACCCATGTCTCTGAAATGGCCACAACATTGAAGTTACAGGTACCAACTCATGCTGCAAGTTCTCCCACCTCATTCCAGATGCTCCTGGCATTGAAGTACACACATTACACACCAACGTCCTGATTGCTGGTGCCCTCTCCCAACCTTGTAAACCTATTCCTGACCTCACTACCATCAACCTCCTGTACACTGGAACTACAAGTCAGGTTCCCATCCCCCTGCTGCATTAGTTTAAACCCCCCTGAAGAGCATTAGCAAATTTCCCTCCGCAGGATATTGGAACCCCTCTGGTTCAGGTGAAGACCATCCTGTTTGTAGAGGTCCCACCTTCCCCCAAAAAATCTCCAATTATCCAAGAATCCAAAACCCTCCCTCCTGCACTACCCCTGCAGCCACAAGCTCAGCTCTGTGCTCTCCCTGTTCCTCGCTTCACTAGCAGATGGCATGGGCAACAAACCAGAGATAACAATTCTGAGCACTAAGCTTCCACCCTAGCTCCCTGAATTTTTGTCTTATATCTCCATCCCTTTTCCTACCTATGTCGTTGGTGCCTATGTGGACCACGACTTAGGGCTGCTCCCCCTCCCCTTCAAGGATACCGAAAACATGATTAGAGACATCATAAGTCCTGACACCTGGGAGGCAACACACCAACCGGGAGTCTCTCTCGTTGCCATGGAACCTCCTATCTGTCCCTCTAACTATGGAATCCCCAACGACTAAAGCTCTGCTCCTCTTCCCCCTTCCCTTCTGAGTTACAGGGATAGACTCTGCACCAGAGACCTGTACCCCATGGCTTACCCCGGTAAGTTGTCTAAGTTGCCAGTAGTCTCTGAGGAAGTCCAACTTAGAAAATGTCAGTTGCTTGTCCCACTTTTTCAACACCGTCCTCCAACAGTGGAATTGGATATGCATCACTCTTTGTAACAATATTGACTTTGCGATAATTCACACATTACTGTTGGGTACCATCTGGCTTTGGCACCATGACTATGGGTGAGCTCCAGTCACTGTAACTCACTTCAATTATGCCATCATGGAGCATGCGATCTATCTCCTACTGAACCTGTGCCTACTTTAGAGGGTTATGCCTATAAGGATGTTGCTTAATGGGAGCAGCATCTCCAATTCAGAATCCTCTGAACTTGGTTCTTCCTTCTGTGCTGTAATCATTAATACCTTCTTCTCTTGCTTTCCTTCCCGATCAAAATACCTTTAGCACATATTCCCACAACACACTCTATGAGATTTCTTCCTGTCTAGAGTCCTTATCAAGTAGTTCACCTCAATCAATTTCCTCTCGATTTGATTAGATCCACTAAATCTTGCTTTTAAAGGCTCAACTGTTACTGGAAGTAACACCAATACCTTATCCCCAATCGCAAAATTGTGAATTTGTGATTTCTTATCCGCTTCCTGTTTCATTCTATGCTGTGATACTTGTAAATGCTGTACAGCTAACTCTCCAGCTCTATTTAATTGTTCTCTAAAATTTGACACATAGTCCAAATGGGTGGTGTCTGAATTCTGACTTACTAGCTTCTCCTTAATCAATTTTAATGGTCCTCTTACTTCAAGCCCAAAATTAATTCCAAATGGACTGAATTTGGTCAATTCATTTGGTGCATCTCTGATTGCAAAAGGTACAAATGGAACTCCCTTATCCCAATCATCGGGATAATCCTGACCATAAACCCTCAACATGGTCTGCAATGTTTGATGCCATTCCTCTAGTTCTCCCTTTGATTCAGGATGGTATACAGTAGATTTGAATTGCTTTATTCCCAAGTTATCCAGAACCTCTTTGAATTGTTTGGATGTGAAGTTTGATCCTTGATCTAACTGTATGTCTACTGGTGGTCCATATCTAGTAAAAATGTTTAAGTAATTCTTCTGCAACCTTTTAGTGATGTTGCGTAATGGAATTGCCTCTAGAGATCTAGTCGATACATCCATTATTGTTAATAAATACTTATTCCCGCTTTTTGTTTGAGGGAGGGGACCTACGCAATCAATCAAGATTCTTGTGAAAGGTTCCTCAAATGCTGGAATAGGTATTATGAGTACAGGTTTTATTACTGCCTGTGGTTTTCCAATTAGCTGGCATGTATAACACATCTGGCAAAATTCAACTACATCCTTGTGTAGTCCAGGCTAGTAAAAATATCTGTATTTTAGTCTGTGTTTTCCTCACTCCTAAATGACCTCCAAGTGGTAGCTCATGCACCACTCGCAGCACCTCCTTTTTATAAGCTATTGCCAATTTGATGAATCTCTGTCCATTTCTCATCAGCTCGAATGTGTGATGGTCTCCATTTCCTCATTAAGACATAATTTGTTAAGTAATAACACACAGGGATGCATTCACTTTCCTGCTCTGTATATGCCATTTGATATAACTGTTTTAAATTCTCATCTTTCTGCTGTAATTCAATGAGCTCAGCAGAGCTAAAGATACTTGCATGTTTATCTAGTTGCTCCTGCTCTATCCCACTTATCTGATCAAAAAAGGTCTCAGATAAATCTATGTCAGTTTATCTGTGCCTTTTGGTCTCTTCTGTTTCAGCTTCTGCCTCTGTGATCTTGTGATCACACAATCGGAAAATTCCTGGATAAACATCCTTCATTTCTTCAGTTGCCTGCATCTCCACTGGCTTTTCAACTAGAGTAGGCAGCACGCTTACCAGTGAATCAGCGATATCATTTGCAAGGACAATTGTATTCCTGGAGCTGAGAGTTTGACCATTACTCCTACCACACATTCTCTACTCTTCTCTGGACTCTCTAGCCTCACTTTACATAATTGAGCACTTTTTGTCTCACCATGAATTCCTGTTACCAGTACCATTTCTGGCAAGAGACCCTCAGGAGTACATATCTCCTCATCCTTCAGCACTACAGACTGAGAGGATCCTGTGTCCCTTAATATTGTAACCTCTTTACCTGCTACCCCTGGCCTATGTGAATAAACTTTACCCTTGCATGTACATATTTTGAGCAGAGCTGGCACTTCCTCCTTAACCAACCTCTAATTACCGTGAACACTCTGAGGCAGTTGTCTAACTTTCCTTGTGCTTTTTGTTACCAGTCCAACAAAACTCCCAGGCTTGTCTGGTTTTCCTACATCTGACTTTTTCCTAGCCCATCAACACTGTGATTTTGTGTGGTCCACTTTATTACAATGAAAACACTCTAGCTTTTTAACTTCTTTGTCCCCCTCAAGGGTTTCTTTCTTTACCCTGTGGTAAGTTCTCCTTATGATCTTCACTGAGATCTACCTTTCCCTTTCCAGGTGAGGAATTCTCTTTGCCCCAGTTTCTATCCCTCATGAACAGAAATTGATTCTGGAAGCCAAACAGTGTTTTATGGATCAGCTCATAACCATCAGCCCCTTCAGCTGCTAAACTTGCTGTTTTAACTCTTTGCTTTTGCACATGAGTTCACACTGCTTCAGGCAGTAATTTTTGAATTCCTCCAAAATAATTACCTCTCTAAGGGCTTCATAGGTTTGCTCGATTTTTAAAGCTCTTATTCATCTATCGAAATTACTCTGTTTGATCATTTCAAACTCAATATAGGTTTGACCAGGTCCCTCCTGAGATTCCTGAAACATTGAGGAGAAAGTGAAGTCTGCAGATGCTGGAGATTAGAGCTGGAAATGTGTTGCTGGAAAAGCGCAGCAGGTCAGGCAGCATCCAGGGAACAGGAGAATCGACGTTTCGGGCATAAGCCCTTCTTCAGGAAAGCCCTTTCCTGAAGAAGGGCTTATGCCCGAAACGTCGATTCTCCTGTTCCCTGGATGCTGCCTGACCTGCTGCGCTTTTCCATTCCTGAAACATTGTCTGTCAGCTTCTGGTACAAGCTCATATGCACTTAAAATGTTTTTTTCCACCTCCTCATACTCCTCAGATTAGGGCGGCATGGTGGCACAGTGGTTAGCACTGCTGCCTCACAGCGCCAGAGACCCGGGTTCAATTCCCGCCTCAGGCCACTGTCTGTGTGGAGTTTGCACATTCTCCCTGTGTCTGCGTGGGTTTCCTCCGGGTACTACGGTTTCCTCCCACAGTCCAAAAATGTGCAGGTCAGGTGAATTGGCCATGCTAAATTGCCCGTAGTGTTAGGTAAGGGGTAAATGAAGGGGTATGGGTAGGTTGCGCTTCGGCGGGTCGGTGTGGACTTGTTGGGCTGAAGGGCCTGTTTCCACACTGTAAGTAATCTAATCTAATCTAATCCCTCCTCTGATAGGGAAGCAAATATCTCACTAGCCCTATCTACAAGTTTTGTTTGGATCAACAAAACACACATTGCCACTGGCCACTGCATTTGTTTAGCCACCTTTTCAAATGAGATGAAAAAAGCTTCCACATCCTTCTCATCAAATTGAGGCAATGCTTGAACATACTTAAACAATTTCTCACTAGGAGTCTGACCACCAGGGGCTTACTCATCCTCATTCTCTTCCTCACTAAGCCTACCCTCAGCCTTTATCTCCAGCCTTTTAAGTTGACTTTCCTTTTAACTGCTCCTCGGATGCTGCCTGAACTGCTGTGCTCTTCCAGCACCACTAATCCAGAATCTGGTTTCCAGCATCTGCTGTCATTGTTTTTACCCCTTCCTTTTTAAGTGTCAGCTTCTGAAGTTCAAAAACTCTCTTTTTCCCTCTCTTCAAACTGTTTCATTTCTGCTGCCCTCTCCTTATCTCTCGCCTCTAACTCAAGCTGCTTCATTTGCAATTGAATTCTTGCCCTCTCCAGAGATTCTGATGGTTTCTCCAGCATATTTACATGCTGAGCTACTGCTGCAATTATCTCTCCTTTCCTCACAGAAGCAGTCAGGTCCAATTCCAGCTTGTCTGCTAATTCTTGCAGCTTGGTTTTATTCACCTTTTGCAAAACTTCCAAAGTCACCGCATCCACTTCCAGAAATCTTCTGGTGACTGAAAGAGCCATTCCTATCCCAAGCTTTGTCTACCCAACCAAACCAACACCTGAAATAAAGACACTAGCACCTACCACTCACTGTTTAAAATCCTGCAAAGAGCCCCCCAATCTGTTATGGAGTAGGCCAGACCACTCAAAACATTCTTAAGCAGGCAGCCCCAGACCATAACTATGCAATTTGTTTCAGTAAGTGTACAGTGAAAATTATCTGGAGTAACTTAACTAGATTGACTACCAGGCTTTAAAACAGACAAATTTATTCACAAAATTACACAATGAAAGACAAAGAACAGAATAAGGAACCCCTACAGAACTCAGTCTCTCCAAACTAGACTGAATTATGCTGTTCCAAATATACACAACTGTCCCAATGAGCAAAACCCCTTAAAAAAAAGTTAAAAAATAGAACAGAAGCTTACAGGTTGAAGCTCGAAGGTCAGAGAGAGAGAGAGAGTTTCACAGCCCGTTTCCACACAGCTGAACTCCTAGCTAGTTTTGGACCGAACTGCTCAGCTAGAGAGCTGACCACTCCTCTTTCATTATACAGGTCACTTCAAAAACATGGTAAAAACAATGACTGCAGATGCTGGAAACCAGATTCTGGATTAGTGGTGCTGGAAGAGCACAGCAGTTCAGGCAGCATCCAAGGAGCAGCGAAATCGACGTTTCGGGCAAAAGCACTTCATCAGGAATAACCACTTTGGCTTCAAGCCTCATCTGTTTATATAGAAATAAAAAGGCCTCTCAATACCCTTTCATCTCTGTACCAAACCAGTCTAATCGGAACTGGGACATGATTACAATCCCTCTGAAAAAAAACCAAGAACATAGCATCCTTGACAAAAGGAGCAGCTTTGCGAAAAAAGGGACCATCTTTGTGACAAATATGCATCATTACCAATGCCAATCTTTTGCATTTTCCCTATTTCTATTTAAATAACCACCCAATGACCTTTCAAATGCATCAATTGAACCTGCGTTCACCACATTTTCAGACAATGTATTCCATATGCACACTTCGCACCAAAGGCAAAAGCTTTATTTTATCTTGTATTTGCTTCTTCTGCAAAAGAATTTAAAATCTATGTCCTCTGGCTTGTGATCTCTTTTAGGAGAGGGAACAGTTTCTTCCTATCTACTCAAGGCAGCCCACTCGTGATTTTGAAGACCACTATCAGATCGTCTCTTTACACTCTTCTCTCCAATGAGGATCATTGCAACTTCTTCCATCTCTCCTGAAAATTTAAATCTCATCCCTGGAATCATCTTTGTAAACTCTTGCTGCACTCACTCCAATGCATTCACATCCTTCCTACGGTGTGGCCCCCAGAACTGTACACAGTTCTCCAGCTGTGGTCTAAAAGGTGCCTTATACAGCATCACATCACATCACATCCTCTCTTGAACTCAATGCCACTATTAATAAAATCAAGAACACAATACTGTATGTTTTAATTGATCTCTCCACTTGTTCTGCCCCCTTTAATACTTTGTGCACTTATATCCCAGGTCCCTCTGCTCCTAAACATCATTTAAAACTGGATCTCCTATTTGACATTGCCTTTTAATGTTCTTCACCTCACACCTCTCTGCACTGAGCCTGCCTGCTGTCCACCCACTCTGCCCACTTGGCAGCATCCTTTTGAAATTACAAACTGTTCTCCTCACAGTTTACACTACTTCCAAGGTTCAGATCATCCCCAAACTTTGAAATTGTCTCGTGAAAACCAAACTCCAGATCATTCATATATATCAGGAAAAATGATGGTCCTCTGAGGAACTCCACAACAATCCTTTCTCCACCCTGAAAAATATTCATTGACCATCACTCTGTGTTTCCTAGCAGTGAGCCAATATTGTATACATGTTGCTACTGTCCCTTTTATTCCATAACCTATAACTTTCCTGACAAGTCTATTGTAGGGCACTGAATTAAACACCATCTGGAAATCCATGTACATCACATCAACAGTGTTATTCTCATCAACTCTCTGTTACCTCTTCAAAAATCTCCCCTAAGTTAGTTAGTGTGGATTCCTCAAGGGGAAATAATATTGACTCTTTCTAATCAACCCACCCTTTTCCATGTGACTACCAATGCTATCCCAAATAATTGTCACTATGAGTTTCCCATCACTGAAGTGAAACTGTCAGTTCTGCAATTGCTGAGTTTATTCTTAAGGCTAAGTAAGAAAGGCTGTAATGTTTGCAATTCTCCAACCTCTGTATGTCCTGAGTCCAAGGAAGACTAAATAATTATGGCCAGAGTCCCTGCAATTTCCACTCTCATTCCTTCAATATCCTTGGACGTAGTTCATGCAGTCTCATTGCCTTGTCAACTTTCAGTACAAACAAACAGTCTACCCAACACTGATTCCTTCCAGTGACGGAGTTCCCTCCTCTATCACCTTGGCCTGAGAAGCCTCTCCCTTTTTGGTAAAGACAGATGCAAAAGATTGATTTAAAACCTCAGCCATGATTTTCTGTATCTAAATCTCCATGGGCCTGTCCCTAGTTTGCACCTTTTGCGGCTTTGTGATCTGCTGAGATGTTCCCTTTGTCATCTTCACTGATGCGAGGGGGAGATCGGCAGCATATACTTCATTAAAAACAATAATTACTTTCACACAGTTGAAAGTATGCTGAAGTCTGGAAATGTAAGATGCCAACAATTAGTTTTCTTTCAATTAAATTCTGAAAAATCGATGATCTTTTTACAAGAGAGAGAGTTAGTGACAAGCAATATCTCAGTGCTACTGTTTGTTTCCTCAACTCAATTTAGGAAACTCAGTGAAGTTGGATAATACAAAATCTGAGGTTTCAATGCACTTGATCACCTCCCACCCCAAACATTTCTTTGGGGTAAATAGCTTTATATAGGTCACTGATGCTGCTTGTTTTGTCCACCCAATCAAATACTGCCAAGTGACACCACAACCCCCCTCCACAATTTAAACCCCCATACACATCACCCACACACATGCACTGCCCACCATCCTAATATACACTACCAGTCTCCTCTCCCCAGGGAGTCCTGCCCTTTACCTTTTCTTTAATTCATCCATGGGATGTGAGTGTCGCTGGCTGGGCAGCATTTATTGTTCATTCGTAGTTGTCCTTGAGAGGGTGGGGGTGAGCTGCTTCCTGAACAGCTGCAGTCCACCTGCTGTGGGTTGACCCACAATGTCCTGAGGGAGGGAATTCCAGGATTTTGACCCAGCAGTAGTGAATGAACAGTGATATATTTTCAAATCAGGGTGGTGGGTGGCCTGGAGGCAAACCTGCAGGGGGTGGTGTTCACATGCATCTGCTGTCCTCGTCCTTCTAGATGGAAGTAGTTGCCAGTTTAGAAAGTGATGTCTAAGGATCTTTTGTTTCTGCAGTATATCTTGTAGACTGACCAGTACAGAAGTGTGTGCACATCAGTTGTGGAGGGAGTGAATGTTGGTGAATAATGGAATCCCTCCAGTGTGTAAACAGGCCCTTCGGTCCAACAAGTTCACACCGACCCTCTGAAGACTAACCCACCCAGACCCATTCCCTTACCCTATTTTCCTATATTCACCCCTGAACAATGCACCTGACCTACACATCTCTGAACACTATGGCCAGTTTACCGGACCTGCACATCTTTGGATTTTGGGAGGAAACCAGAGCACTCAGAGGAAACGCACGCAGGCATGGGGAGAATGTTCAAACTCCACACAGATAGTCGTCCGAGGCTGGAATCAAACCCGGATCCCTGGTGTTGTGAGGCAGCAGTGCTAACCACTGAGTCACCGTGCCGCCCTAAGGAGTGAAGTGATGAGCTGCCAAGACTGTGCCTCACAGGCAGCAGTGGGATGTGGTGTCAATCAAACTGTCTGCTTAGATGGTACCAAGCTTCAAGTTGAAGCTGCATCCATCCAGACAAGCAGAGAGTATTCCATGACACTCCACACGCCTTGTAGATGGTGGACAGGTTTTGGGGAATCAGGCAATGCGTTACTCGCTGCAGGGTTCCTAGTCTCTGATTTGCTCTTGTAACCACATTATTTAAGTGGCTGAAATAAAACAAAGAACTGTGGGTGCTGGAAACCTGAAACAAGAAAAAAACAAACTGTTGGTGAGATTCAATAGGTCTGGCAGCATCTGTGGAGAGAAAACAGAGTTACCATTTTGGGTCCAGTGAACCTTCACTTGAACTGTTGGAGGATCAGGACTGAGGGAATGCTGCACAGAGAGTCATTGCTAAGGGAGTGTCCCTTGGAAACTGTGCTGGAGTGAGGAATCTATGATTGACTTTGGAATGTCAGCAGGTGTGACTTACCTTCAGATGTGTGTCAGGAGAATAGGTGAGTGCTTGAGAGAAGAATGAAAGATCGATGCTCCAAGTTGATTGAGCATGGAATGGGAACCAGGGTGGAGAAACAGTAAAGGCTTGTGCTATTTTCTAAATGGGTTTCCCTGGTTTCATACAGAGACGACTGGTGAAATCACTGTGATCTACATGTAATTATCAAGATGTTTGATGTCACACACTGTTCACCCTTCAGTCAAATACATGACAGAGGTTAAATTGGGACTGATTTCTGTTCAAAGATGGTGAATGTTATCACATCTGTCTCTAGGTCTGGAATATGTGGGACTGGGGTAGGGGGAAAGCCAATTGTAAGAGCTAACAGTACCCTTGCTGTTACTGTCAGCTGGGCACCCTGACTCATTCTTTGTCATATGTCCCAGGACCTTCACCTCTCAATCAGCAACAGCAAATCATCCTGGAAAACCCTGGGAGACATCAGTCTGAGCAATGGCAAATTCACCAAACAATGATCATGATGGAGATGATTAGTTACAATTTTCCTCATTACTGCAAATGCATCTTAATTGTAACTCGCCAGACATTAAACAGTTGAGTTTATTTTTCCCCTTTGACTTGTTTGGCCAGTGGCTCACTTTGTTAACTGAATGCTCCATAAAAATGACTTTTTCTTCTTTAGAACAACAAATAGAACAACCACCTTCTTGTACTCAAGCCAACATTTCTCTCTCGACCCACACAGACAGCAGAGCTGCCCATTTCTCTTATCGCTGACTTGGAGATGACGCTGTGTACACATTGGCTGCTATGTTTCAGCGGTGACTACAATTCCAAACATTGTCACTGACCTGATGTGAGGAAAGATGATATTTTAAAAAGTGCACTTTTTGATCCGTCTTCTTTACAGACTGTGTTTTTTATTGTGGATTAAAAATGGGAGAAGATGCTGCTTTAAACGGAAGAAACAGGAAAAATGTTTTGCAGTTTTAAAAAGGAGTTTTTGAATCTGATCGGGAGTTGTAGCTGTAATATCACCTTTGATCAATGCCTCAGCTCCACCTGTGTGGGTGTTCCAGGGGAATCTGCCAAAAGACAACCTTTGATTGAAAAAACATCAGGACCGGTTGTGTGGGTTCAGAAGGGCTCAGTGTAGTAACAACTTTGTGATTGGTTCTTGGGTAGGCGGCTACAGCCTTGTGTGGAGAAGCTTCTAGCCAGAAAGAGAAAGTACCTCAATTACTCTCCCTCCTTCACGTGTGGAAAAGTAACAGAAAATCTCCTGGTAGATGTCTTCACTCACCAATTCCCAATAAATAAACTCTCTGCAAATGCCCTTGTAGAAAGGGAAAAGGGGAAGTCATCTTCAGGGACAATAAGAAGGTGAATCTTCAACCACCAAATGACAGACTGAGAATCGTGGCATCCATAATCTCATTTCATTAACAGAGTCAGAAGAAATCTGAAAGAAACCAAGTTAATGATGTTCGGGATATCACCTGGTGCCAGATCTGTGTTTCTGATTATTTCCTTCCACATGTGTCTTGTCTCTGTGTTGCTGCTTGTATGTGTATGGGATTCTTTTAAAAAAAGGGACAGAGTTTAGTTTATAATCTGATAATCTGAAAATATCATCCTTGATTGAAGACAATGCTAAGAAAATGTTTCTGATTGGTGGAAATTATTTAGAATGGTCACTGAAAGTGAAGTTGTGAATATTCATTAGTAACACTGAATTAATCTAAAATTATTCAAAAGACGAAGGAACTAGTGGCACAGACATCAAAATCACTGACTATTCCCACAAATGCGAATGTTTTAGCTTGCAAACAATGATGGGCAACATGAAACTGGCAATTACTGATTGTTCACCATAAATTATATAGTTACAAAAATATTAAAGCAATTTAGTACATTTCACAAGAGCTGAGGCATTAAATCCAATTCAGTAAAAACATCTAAAATACAGAGGGATATTGGGATTATTTAACGACTGTAATAAGGCGAAAGTGGTTTGAGATAAACAAAGTCAGTGAAAACACTTGTGTTCAGTAGTAAAAGAAAGAACTGCAGATACTGGAAATCTGAAATCAAAACAGAAACGGCTGGAGAAACTCAATAGGTCTGGCAGCATCTGTGGAGTCAGAAGGTGACTGGACTTGCAAGATTAGCTCTCTCTCTCTCCACTGATGCTGCCAGACCTGCTGGGTTTCTCCAGCAATTTTTTTTTTGTTTCATGTTATATAGCATTGGAACTGATACACTGTCCTATTGCCTATTGCTCCCAGAGCGAGAGAGTGACCACAGAGAATGACCTTAAAATAATGGAGCTCTGAAGAAGTTTAAGAATGTTTTCTTATAAAATATGAGCGAAGGAATATAGAAAGGCTGAGAAGGAGAGAAGAGGAAAGCTGAGGACTAACACACCTGAGAACAATGACCAATGGTGGATCTGAGAGAAAGGAACAAGGAACAGAGCAGGAGTGGGGAGGGGAGAGGGAGACTAAGAAGATGGAATGGAAAGACTGGAGGGGATATGGTGAAACTACTAAGTGGCTATCACAGCTATAGAATATTCCAGAGAAAGAGATGTGTAGGGTGTTTGGGGAGACACAGTTTTGTGAGGGTGGGAGCAGTCACTTCTGATTGAAACTGGGGGTCAATCCTATGGATGACACTCAGGTGATGTACAGGAGTCAGTACAACATCCTCGGCTGCTACGGTATAAGAGTTAATCAAGTGAGAGCCAAGTTCAATGAGGTTTAGTAATAAAACATGGAATCTTTTCTTTCTGTTTTGCTGGGGCTCCAGACCCTGGAAATGGTACCTCCACCATCAAAGATGCTGTCCCTTAAAAGATCTATTGCTGTCCTCTTACATCGTTCAGAGATTGAGGCTTCTGGTCATAGGTCAGTTCAGGGCTCATAGGTCAAGGTTGGTGCCCAATTATACTGGGTCAATGCTGGAATCAATAAGGCAAGATTTAGTGAAAAACTCCTAAATTTTCATCGAGTCAGCTGATAAAAGGGTCAAGACAATAATTTCCATTGACGCAAGGAATATTCTTGAAAGATCTTGGTGCTTACATCAGAAACCTCACTTTTCAGCATCTGATGTGTGACTCTTTGTGACCTATGAACTCAAGCCTTTACACCGTAACTGAGTCATCTCTTTTGATCAGTTTTAGTATCAATCTTCATTGTGGCTGATGACATCAGATTAGCTTGAAGCAACACTTTCATTTCTCTTTTTATCTTTCACCCTTTCATTAGTTTGTGTCATAGATCATAGAATCCCTACAGTGTGGAAACAGGCCCTTCGGCCCAATAAGTCCACACCGACCCTCCAAAGAGTAACCCACCCAGACCCATTCCACTCTATTTAACCCCGACTAATGCACCTAACCAACACACCCCTGAACACAATGGGTAATTTAGTCTGGCCAATTCACCCTGACCTGCACATCTTTTGGATTGTGGGAGGAAATCGGAGCACCTGGACGAAACCCACGCAGACACGGGGAGAATGTTCAAACTCCACACAGACAGTCGCCTGAGGCTGGAATGGAAATGAGCCCCTAGTGCTGTGAGGCAGCAGTGCTAACCACTGAGCCACCGTATTGTGTTCATATTAAGTCTCAAAGCTAATATATACCTTGAAGAGACATGCTCATGATATCACCATACCGTGTGATCTGTCACCATTTTGTAGCCTTCTTGCAGCATGATATGCTGAGGAATGCATGTTACAGTCTATACTGAATTGTTTGAGCCCAGGCACATAGAGCCTATGATTGCAGTATATATAGATACCAGGAACTGGAATTAAACTTTACTGAAGCCTTCAGTACAACATGACTCATTCTTATATTACAGGTACTTAACATAAGTATCACCTCATCAGCTACAAATCCTCTGCTGCAGTTAAAAACCTCATCCTGTATTTCCTACAGATTGAGAGGCTGTCAAAATCTGGGTTAAGTTAAAAATCACACAACACCAGGTTTAGTCCAACAAGTTTATTTGGAAGTACAAGCTTTCAGAGCTCAGCCCCACTAGCAATGTGACAAAGGAGCAGTGCTCTGAAAGCTAGTGTTTCCAAACAAATCTGTTGGACTATAACCTGGTGTTGTGTGATTTTTAACTTTGTCCAACCCAGTCCGACACTGGCTCCTCCACATCAAGAGGGTAACAAAGGAGCCTGTTTATAAAGAAATGGCTCCTGGATCCCAGTTATCACATCACCTGGTACAGACTTGTTCCCGATGAGAGAGAGCTGCAGACTTCTCGACTGCCCCATTACTCGGAGACTCCTGCCCTCAATTATCTCTTCCATTCCCCAACAAAAGAAAAGAGTGAGAGAGAAAGGTTGCAAACAGTTGGCCTACGTTCTAGAAGCTTGTGATTTTTAGCAGGGAGATTCTAAAAAGAATGGAACTAAACTTTCAACAAGTGGTCACACAAAACTATTCAGACTTCAGAGCACCATAAACACATCAGCCACATTATACATTTGAGTCATTAGACAGGGAGCCCAGAGTTTACCACAGCAGAGACTGAGGCATCACTTAGGAAGGATGAGCAGTGAGGGAGCATGGTCAGTGGGCAGGAGACCTCCTCTCAGTGAGACAGAAACCGAGTGGGCATATCGAAAAATTTGATTCAAAGTGGAAATTTGCTGCAGAGGGTGAAAGAAGTTTTTGAAGCAGGGTTTACTGCAGGGAGTAACGTGTGCTGAGTGGGGAGATTGGTGAAGGGCAGGCTGGAGTTGCTTTTCTCTTCCACTGTTTCTGTTGCCTTTCTGATCCAATTGTTAACAGAAAGATCAGGTAAACTAGTAACTGGCATCACTAATTGTTTTCAGTATTGTAAATACAGAGATTACAGATTACCAGGTGAGCTATAGACACTGTGGCATGTTAAAGAGGAGGAAGATTTGTATTAGAATCATTGAGATTGTAACTGGATACTTAAAACTCAAGGTAGTCTGGAAGAGTCAACATGGTTTTGTGAAAGGGAAATCATTTTTAACCAATTTATCGGAATCCTTTGAAGTGTGTTGTGGATAAAGGGAAGCCTGTTGCTGAATTCTGCCAGGGACTGTGACTGACCACTCTAAATAGTATTCAAATAGAAACTGTTATTGAAAACAAGATACCTCAAATTCCAAGAAAGAAAGAGTTAAAGAGATACCTCTACTTTACATTCCATCAACATCTCCTTTCGAGATTGTGTTAGGATAGAGGGAATGGGTGAAGAGAGTTGGTCAGATTCTGCAGGAGTTACTCTCTCTAGGTATGGGTCTATTAATGATATGCATTCTATCTACAGATTCACTATAAACTGGGCTGAAAGGATATTTTATAAAAATCATTCCCTTATTCATGCAGATTTATTTAAAAAACAAACTAAATGCTGCTTATGCTGCGTTCCTTGCCTGCTATCTGATAATTACAATATTGCATGAACACCTCGAGAAAAACCCATTTGTGCTTTTCAATTAAAGCAGCTTCTCCCACTGAAGTCGGTCTCATTTCACCGTTCAGATCACAGAATGGTTTCTATGCAAACTGCATTGGCTCAATTTCCAGGGAGTATTCAACCAGCAAAGAGTCTCCCAGAATCAAATAAACGGATGGTGAAAAAAAGAGTAGGGCCAATTAGGGAATTCACGCATTGTCACAGAGACCATGATTTAAATGACACCAGGTTACAGTCCAACAGGTTTAATTGGAAGCACTAGCTTTCAGAGCACTGCTCCTTCATCAGGTGGTTGGGAACAGCACTCCGAAAGCTAGTGCTTCCAAATAAACCTATTGGACTATAACCTGGTGTTGTGTGATTTGTAACTTTGTACACCCCAGTCCAACACCGGCATCTCCAAATCATGATTTAAATGAATAGTTTGTATCTGTCTTTACCAACAAGGGAGATGCTGCCCTGACCATGGTTAAAGAGGAGGAAATTCAGAGACTAGAAAAGTTGAGAAGTGATAAGGAAATGCTGGATGGATTGTCTGTATGTAAAGAGAAACTGGATGAGATGTGTCCAAAGATGTGAAGGGAAGAGGGACTGGGAATTGCAGAAGCATTGACTATCATTTTTCATTCTTCCTGAGATACAGGGGAAGTCTGAGAGGACTTTGCTGAAATTACATCTTTATTCCTAAAAGGGGTGCAGAGATAAGGCCGGAAAACCATAGTCCGGTCCGTTTAGTCTGAATGACAGTGACATTTCCAAAAACAAGAACTTGAGACTAAATTAATAGTCACTTGGGAAAATATGGATTAAATAGAGGAACGCCAGCTCAGATTTGTCAAAGGCAATCATGCTTAACTCACTCATCGAAACACAGAATCCCTACAGTGCAACAAGAGGCCATTCAGTCCATCAAGTCTGCACCAACCCTGTGAACAGCATCACACAAAGACCCATTCCCCATCCCTGTTTCCCTGGCAAATCCACTTAGCCATCCCTGGACACTACAGGGTAATTTAGCATTGCAAATCCACCTAATCTGCACATCTTTGGACTGTGGGAGGAAACCCACGCAGACACGGGGAGAATGTGCAAACTCCACACAGGCAGTTGCCCGAGGCGAGAAAAATGCTGTGGATGCTGGAAATCTGGAACAAAAGCGGCTGGAGGAACTCTGTAGAACGAGAAACAGAATTAATATTTCAAATCTATTATGACTCTTCACAACGGTCTCTCCATATTGCTGCTACATTTACCTCCCTTTCCAACAAGAAAATTTATAAACCCCTCTGTGCTCAGAGCCAATCACAGAATTTCTTAAGAATCACTAAAACAACAAAATATTAATGATCCTGGCATCTGTCAATGATGGAAATTTAAAACAATGCTCTATTTTCAATTTTTTTTTGTCTGTTTAATATGATCCCCTCTTGGGATTTTTTGCAATTCGTCTATTTCAACTTTTGAAGTTATTGCATCTTTGTGAAACCATGCTTTAACTGATCACAATGACGTGGACATGTTCCAAATAAGAGTGCTGATGCAGAAATGCTTGATCCACTGCTGGCAGATCAAAGTGCAGTATTCCAGGATATTCAATGCTCTGAAAAATATAGGCAAAGGGAGGTGGGGTAGCTATGTTAATCAAGAGTGTTTAGCACAATAGTTCCACAAGTGCAATAGATTGGGATGCAGATTCCGTTTGGGTGGAAATCAGGAATAACAAGGGAAAGAAATCATGGTTGAGAGTTGTCTGTAGGCTCTGTGAAGAGTTGTTTCACTGCAGGACAAATTAGAACAATGAGGAGGACACTAAAATGATCACAAATGATTTTGATTTTGTTTTGACTGAACTCCCATTACAAAGTAAATATAGAAGACAAATTAGCGACGTTTGAGAAGATTTGTAGCTCAGGTTGATGATAAGTATGTAAGTTAGCTCACTGAGCTGGAAGGCTTGTTTTCAGACATTTCATCACTACACCATAACATCATCAGTGAGAGTCTCTGGTGAAGCACTGGTGGTATGTCCCACCTCTCTATTGATAGGTCTTGGTTTCTTAAGGTGGGTAATGTCATTTCTAAATTGATGTGTTTATTGATGAAGTTCTTGTCGGAATGCCAGGCCTCTAAGAATTCTCGTGTGTGTCTTTGTTTCACCTGTCCTAGGATGTGTGTGTTGTCTCAGTCAAAAGTGGTGTCCATCTTTGTCTGTGGAAACTAGTGATAGTGGGTCATGTCTTTTGGTGGCCAGTTGGTGTTCATGTACCGTGGTGGCAAGTTTCCTGCTAGTTTGTCTGATGTAGTGTATTTTGCAGTTCTTGCATGGTATCTTGTAAATGACATAAGTTTTGCTGGTTGCGTCTATTGGATCCTTTAGGTTCATTAGTCATGTTTAGGTGTGTTGATATGTTTGTGGGCTACCTCTGCTGGGAAGGTCAGTATAACAGTTTAAAATACTTACCTTAGGCGTTGGGGCCTCCATTTGCCGAGAGGTGCAAGGGAGGAATGGAGGACTGCTGGGAAGGTGAGTAAAAAACAACATTTTTTGAACAGAGCGGTAGGGAGAGAGGGCAGTTGCATGTTCCTCCTGCAGAATGTGGCAGGTGAGAGACACTTCACATGTCTCTGCCAACTACATCTGCGGGAAGTGCACCCAACTCCAGCTCCTCGAAAGCTGAGTTAGGGAAGTGGAGCTGGAGCTGGATGAACCCCGGATCATTCGGGAGGCAGAGGGAGAAATTGAGAGGATGTACAGGGAGGTGGTCACTTCCCAGACACAGGATAAGGACAACTGGGTTACAGTCAGGGGGAGGAGAGGCAACCAACAGATAGAGCAGGGATCCCCTGTGGCCATTCCTCTCAGCAATAAGTATACTGCTTTGGATACTGCTGGGGGGGTGGGCGGGGAGGGGG
>NC_057747.1:29924385-29929113 GCF_004010195.1 Chiloscyllium plagiosum
GTCACAGCCTGGAGTCTCAGGAGGAGCTGAATGCTGGCTACTGTCACCACCTCCGATCTAATTTAAGATTTTCGGGTTGGCAAGGAGGAGTTGGACAGAAGGGTCTGTTTCT
Source organism: Chiloscyllium plagiosum (assembly GCF_004010195.1). Lineage (NCBI taxonomy): Eukaryota > Metazoa > Chordata > Chondrichthyes > Orectolobiformes > Hemiscylliidae > Chiloscyllium > Chiloscyllium plagiosum. The sequence goes on from NC_057747.1 coordinate 29,924,498, forward strand.
GTGCTGTACATCTCTAGGACTCTAAACTGCGGCTGCTGCCTCCAATTCTATAACTACTGGCATTGCACTCGATCCTAGAACATGCTCTGGCACGCCACAGGGCCCACTCACAGACTCTGATTACCAGATCCCTCACCAATCCCACCGACCACTTGCTCGCCAAAGCAAAAGATATTTAAACAAAAAGGGGAAAAAAAGGAAAAGCAGAAAAACAAATAGCAGATGGAAGCAAATGAGCTCAGGAGCTCAAACACAGTGCTGTTACTCAGTCACCATTTTGCTCTTGTCAGCTTTCATGTATCGCTCAGCACGTAGTCCTAGATGCCTGAAATACTTGGTCAAGGACAACTCCTAGCACTGGTAGATTGACCAGTTTCATCTTTCAGAGTTAACAATACTTCAGTTGCAGTGGATGTTCATCTCAGTATTACTCTCTGTTACAGAGCTGTTCAGACTAACCTCAACAAAAGCCACTGTGTCTTTCTCCAAACTGTCTTTACAAAGGTCCATTCCAGATGGAGGTGGACAACAAAGAAAACCCAACACTGAGGATCCTTGATGTGGAAATCAGAGCAGGTCCCTGATGACTTCAGAGCAGATCCTTGATGACTTCAGATTGCCATTTGGTTCTGAAGAAGTTATATAGTATTTCAAACATTAACTCTGTTTCTCTCTCCACAGATGCTGTCAGACCTGCTGAGTTCCTCCAGCATTCTCTATTTTTGATTTTGACTTCAGCTCACTACTGGCTGCAAACATACTTCATGTTCGTCACCAGGCAACAACACTTGCTTGGGATACAGTGGGGATATCTCACTGCAGTTATTTAGAGCCTTGGTGAGACTACATCTGGAGTGTTATGTGCAGATTTGGTCTTCCTACCTCACAAGGGATGCACTTGCCACAGAGTGGGTACAGCTTGGGTTCATAAGGATGATTATTGAGTTTGGCAGGAATGTCCAATCAGGAAAGATTAGTTTGACCCAGCCTGTAGAGTGTAGAAGGATGAGAGGGATTCTGGTTTAACATGCTAACAGGGCTGGACAGATAAGATACAGAGAGGACATTTGCCTGGTTTAGGAGAGTCTGGAACAAGGTATGACTTCTCAGGATATGGGGTAGATCTTTAGGACTTAGATGGGGAAAGACTTATTCACTCAGGAGGTAGAGAGTATGCGGAATTCTTTATCATGGAAAACTGCGGAGACTAAGTTGCTGAATATATTCAAGAGAGAGATAAAGTTTTAGATTTAAAAGGTGTCAAGGGAGATGGGTGAAAGTGAGAATATGACATACATAGAACATAGAACATAGAAGAATACAGCGCAGTACAGGCCCTTTGGCCCTCGATGTTGCGCCGATCCAAGCCCACCTAACCTATACTAACCCACTATCCTCCATATACCTATCCAATGCCCGCTTAAATGCCCATAAAGAGGGAGAGTCCACCACTGCTGCTGGCAGGGCATTCCATGAACTTACGACTCGCTGAGTGAAGAACCTACCCCTAACTTCAGTCCTATATCTACCCCCCCTTAATTTAAAGCTATACCCCCTTGTAATACCCGACTCCATACGCAGGAAAAGGTTCACACTGTCAACCCTATCTAAACCCCTAATCATCTTGTACACCTCAATCAAGTCACCCCTAAACCTTCTTTTCTCTAAGGAAAACAGCCCCAAGTGTCTCAGTCTTTCCTCATACGATCTTCCTTCCATACCAGGCAACATCCTGGTAAACCTCCTCTGCACCCGTTCCAGTGCCTCCACATCCTTCCTATAGTATGGCGACCAAAACTGCACACAATATTCCAGATGCGGCCGCACCAGAGTCTTATACAACTGCAACATGAAACATGAAACATACTGTAATTGAACAGTAAAACAGTCCCAAGGGCTGAATGGCCCTCTCCTGGCCCTCTGTTGTGAAATGATGATAAGCATGACTGGGTTTGAATTGGCTTCACTCGGGTCCCTCAGCAGCCCTGATCTGCACCAGATGAAATCAAGTTAGGGATAAACTCGTGATGTCCCTGCAACTGCATGACGTCATGCTATTCCCAGGAAAATGATTGTAAATGTCCATTCCCGCTTGGAAATGCCTGTGTAAACATGTGTGTGAGCAAATATGTGTATTTCTGTGTCCATCAGTGGGTGTGCCATTTTAGATTTTGGTGTGTTTATGTGACCTGGGCCACATGAAGAAGGGCTCATGCCCGAAACATCGATTCTCCTGCTCCTTGGATGCTGCCTGACCTGCTGCGCTTTTCCAGCAACACATTTTCAGCTCAAGAATTGAGGCCAAGAACCCTCCAATGAGTGAAGCACCTCTTCACAAAGCCTGTTCCACCATCTACAAGGCACAAGTCTGGAGTATGATAGAATACTGGGCGAAAGTGAGGACTGCAGAGGCTGGAGATTAGAGTCGGGAGTGTGGTGCTGGTAAAACACAGCAGGCCAGGCAGCATCCGAGGAGCAGGAGAATCGACACTTCGGGCAAAAGCCCTTCATCAGGAATATGTGGAGAGACTAGAGAAGCTGGGTTTGGCCTCCTTAGAGCAGCAAAGGCTAAGGGAAAATTTTATGGAGGATTTTATAAAGATTGTATGTGATGATCATGAGGATTTTGATAAAATAATTAAGGGCACGCTATTTTCAGCATAGGAGCTATATAAATTAATCTAATCACTTGCTTGATGGTATGGAAACCCAAACGTTGCTGTCAAGAGACATAATGTCCAAGTGTTTTATTTTTGACTCGTCAGTAAGAAAACCACATCCCAAATGTAAAATAGATGCTGAATGGTTAGCAAGTAAACTCCGATTGGTTGAATTTCCGTTGTATAAATGGTCATTCCCTTTGAAATAGGAAACCAAAATGGAAAATGCTGGAAAATCTCAGCGGGTCTGGCGGCATCTGTAAGGAGAGAAAAGAGCTGACGTTTCGTGACTAACTGACCCTTTGTCAAAGCTTTGCTTTTACCCTTTGAAATAGGCTCAGGCTTGGAGGGCCGAAGGGCCTGTTCCTGGGCTGTAAGTTTTCTTTGTCCTTTGTTCTTTGAAATTTGGCGTTCTTGTGTTTGCCCAGACAAATTAATCCAGGGGTTTGAGAGGAGCATAAAGGCCAGCAGGGAATACATGGGCTGAATAGTCTGTTTTTTATTATGTACGTTCAATGTCAGAGCATAGGGACAATACATGGGAAAGTACATTTCAGATTAAAGTTATTTCCTCGAGAGCTTGAGTGAGGGACCATAACATGCATGTTCTATAGCCCCACAAAACCAGCACAAACTCTTTTACTCTGAGGGCAGGAGGGTGAAAGGCAATACAGGTAACAGATTGCATACTGATGAGTTTATGAAAGCAGTTAGGATCTCTTACATGCTCCCTTAATTTTGTTTGAAGAAGATACAAGAAATCCCCACAGTCCCAGAAGATGATAATTATCTTTCAATGCATGGAATAAAATGTATAAACAGCTGAGCATCCCCTTCTCTCCCGATCCTATGTTACTGTTTAATCAAGTCGTTCTAATGGGTTCAGCACATTAGCAGTTCTGCTGACAATCCTCCTTTCATAGCCACGAGTCACCAGCAATCCCTCTACCCCCCCCACCCCCCCGCCTCACCATTTATCACTGAGGGAACGCAGTTAAGAGAAAGGGGGAAGCCATCAATGGGGTGGTAAGACCAGTTAAAGAGACTTACTCAAGTGCAAGGAGCCAGTGAGCAGTCAAAACCTATGATAACAAAATGCTGATACACATTATAAGTCCATGCAGCATCAAAATGAAAGCACTGTGGATTGGGATAGAAGGGATAATTGGCAGAGTGGGTGGCTCGGGCTGGGGTTGGAGCTGGGGTGTCAGCGTTTCACATTGCTTGTTCAGTCTCATTTTAGTGTTTGTTTTCAGATGACCCCCACCTCCCTCCTCCCCTACAGTAGCTGAGGCTTTGGACCGTTCCTGTCAAATGACAAAAGCTGACAAAAGACTGGGACGTTGATACCATTGCAGATCCCAAGCTGTGAGCTGCACTCCATTTACTGTTCTGAAAGAGGCCAATTCTCCCTCAGCCACCACTCCCCAACCCCCCCCCCTCCCTGCGACCCTTACTTCCCCCTCCCCCCTCCTCCCTCCTCTTTCTCCCAGGCAGCAGTAATCAGGCTTAGCTGGGAAACAGGCCTTATCTGGTCACACAGTGCTCTCCCTGCTTACACCTGATAGGAGACTCGCTGCAAACCAAATTAAATCTAAATTCAAAAACAAAAAAAAAACCTCCTCTCATTTCTCATCTTTGTGAAAGGGAGAATAATTGCTTCAGAGGAACCAGCCTGGTTCTGATGGATGAAAGAAAAAAAGTCACTTAATTCAGAGAGCGCCTCATCATCTCTCAATCAATAGATAACAAATGTTCAATATAAGTCCCTTTCTCTATCATTGTTTATTTATAACTAGTTCATAATATGCTTTTATTAACCTTCTTGCAGTTCATGAATTTGTTCTTCTCAGTCTGTCCTCAGTCCCTCTCGGCTCTGTCTCTGTCTCCTTCCCTCCATCAGATCCCCACTTTCTCGGTTAATCTCGCTCTCATTCTGGCTGGCTGTCACTGGTT
>NC_057747.1:29929561-29952681 GCF_004010195.1 Chiloscyllium plagiosum
AACGGTATACTTGTTCTTGAGGGGAACGGCCGCAGGGGGTCCCTGCACTGGCTGCTTCCTCCCAGTCCCCCTCACTGTCACCCATCTATCTGCCATCTTTGGAGTTACTACTTCCCTATAATTCTGATCTATGACCCCCTCTGCCTCCCGAATGATCCGAAGTTCATCCAACTCCAGCTCCAGTTCCCTAACACGGTCTTGGAGGAGCTGGAGATGGGTGCACTTCCTGCAAGTGTAATCGGCAGGGACGTCGATGGCATCCCTCACCTCATACATGTTGCAGGAGGAAATTGAGATAGAGGATCAGGTATTAACATATCGAATGGTAGAGCAGGCTTGAGGGGCTGAATAGCCTATTCCAGCCTCTGGTTTTCATCTATTCTCTATCTCAGGGCACAATCCATGCACCCCTCTTTTACGGACATTGGCATCCTATAATTGCCAACCCCTCAGGATCCTCATGTTACATGTCCTGTTCACTGATAGGACACTCAGGAAATGCACTGCTGCTTATGAGTGGGATCTTGCTGTGCTGTCAGCAGTCCTCAGTCAGGGAGACATCCCTCTTGTTTTGTTAATCTCACACTTTCCAGCAATTTATGCAACAATCCCACATTGCGTATGCAGCCAGCAGGCGGCTCACTCACAAAATCTTCGGGGAGTCATCCTCATTGAAGTCCATGGAGGCACCAGTCGGTCAAGGAGCTGGGCAATAAGTGAGGGCAGCCCCTGATACCAGTCCAGGGAATTGGTTATGGTCGGGTGTCTGGTCAGGGGGTCAATGGCTCTGCAATCTGGGGAGGGACTCATGGTCAGTCCTGTGGCTCCGTAATGGCTGCTGCAGGGGGGTGGGACCATTGCAGTCAGGGATATGTCCAGGGGTCTGGGTGGTTCCCATCCAGGCCTGACCACATTGGGTCAGGGAGAGAGCCAAGGTCTATCAGGTCCAACTGCAGAAGCTAAGGGGAAAGTTCTGCTGATCCTCCAGCTGTCAGGGAGATTGACACAGATCACTGATTAACATTTAATTTATTCATGGGATGTGAGGCGTCACTGGCTGGTCCAGCATTTACTGCCCATCCCTAACTGTCCCTTGAAATTAGAACCTTGCTTGGCCATTTCAGAGAATAGTTGACAGTTAACCACATTGCTGTTGGTTTGGAATCACATGTAGGCCAGACAAGGTAAGCTCAGCAGATTTTCTTTGTCAGTCAGCAGCAGTCATTACAATTACCATTAGACCAAGTTTTAATTTCCAGATTTTTTCATTGAATTCAGATTCCAGCATCAGTCCTGGTGGGATTTGAACCCAGGTCCACAGAACATTGCCTGGATTCTGCAGTGACATTATCATCTTGTCACCAACTCCCTGGATTGGCTCTGTCTTAAAAATCCAGAAGGTTTGTGGAAAGGATAGGCTGATCATTCTGGGAAGTATTGAAATGAGCAAATATCGAAGTGATCTTGGGAAAAGAGATTGAGGCATTACCTGCAGACTCCTCAATCCCCAGGATTTTTGCAATGGGACAGTAACAAGCAGCAATACACCAGGTTATCCTGCACTCCCCCAACATGGACACCCTGCCTCCCATGTCCCAGAACCTCTCACTGACACCCCCAACCTTGATTTCAGAGCCTCTTCCCTTGCTCTGTACAAGCATCTCTCTCTTTGTACCCCATCAAACCCTGAAACCAGGCTTCTCCTCTGAACACCTGACCTTTCCTGACCTTTCCCCAGATGGATAAAATGAGAGAAAAGGAAGATTAAACTTCTCAGTGTCTCTCACAACCACAGACTGATCTAAAGTGCTTTCCAATCAATGAAGTACTTTAGGAATCTCATAACAATCTGTAAAATAATTTTTAAAAATTGTTACAATGGGGTAACACGACAGACAATTTCCTGCAGGATCCCACACAGAGCTTTGTGGTCATGAACAGAGAACCTGGAATACCGGGTCTCCTTGAATATGTCATCAGATTTTTACAGTCACTTATTGGAAAGACAGTGATAGAGAGTGAGAGAGCAAGAAACAGAGAAAACAAGAGAAAGACTGATAGAGTGTGAGAGAGAGAGATCAAGTCAGAGAGCCCAGGAACAAGCCCTTCGGCCCTCCAATCCTGAGCTGATTAAAATGTACTATCTAAATCTGTCGGTCAATTCCTAAGCATTTGTATCCCTCTGCTCCCCACCTTCTCATGCATCTGTCCAGACGCATCTTAAATGAATCTACCGTGCTTGCCTCTACTACCTCTGCTGGGCAACACGTTCCAAACGCCCACCACCCTCTGTGTAAAGTACTTGCCGCATGTATCCCCCTTAAATTTCTCACCTCTCACCTTGAAAGCGTGACCTCTCGTTATTGAATCCCTCACCCTGGGGAAAAGCTTATCTCTATCTACCCTGTCTATATCCTTCATGATTTTGTAGACCTCAATCAGGCCCCCCCTCAATCTCCTTTTTCTAATGAAAACAATCCTAACCTACTCATCCTCTCTTCATAGCTAGCACCTTCCATACCAGGCAACATCCTCGTAAACCTTCTCTGCACCCTCTCCAAAGCGTCCACATCCTTTTGATAATGTGGCTCCCAGAACTGCACACATTACTCTAAGTGCGGCCGAACCAATGTCTTGTATAATTTTAACATGACTTGCCAGCTCTTATACTCAATACCCCGTCCAATGAAGGCAAGCGTACTATATGCCTTCTTGACCACTCTATCCACCTGTGCAGCAACCTTCAGGGTACAATGGACCTGCACTCCCAGATCTCTCTGCTCATCAACTTTTCACAAGGCTCTTCTATTCATTGTATAATTCGCTCAAGAATTAGTCTTGCCTAAATGCATCACCTCACATTTGTCTGGATTGAAAACCATCCACTTTTCCACCCAACTCTCCAGTCTATCTATATCCTCCTGTATTCTCTGACAGTCCCTTATGCTTTCTGCTACTCCACCAATCTTCGTGTCATCTGCAAACGTGCTGATCATACCAAACAGTGCCTTCTTCTAGATCATTTATGTATATTACAAACAACAGTGGCCCCAACACTGATCCCTGTGGAACACCATTGGTCACCTTTCTCCATTTCGAGAAACTCCCTTCAACTACTACTCTCTGTCTCCTGTTAATCAACCAGTTCTTTATCCACCTAGCTAGAACACCCTGCACACCATGTGACTTCACTTTCTCCATTAGTTTACCATGGAGAATCCTATCAAAGACCTTACTAAAGTCCATGTATATGACATCTACAGCCCTTGCTTCATCTATCAACTTGGTCACTTCCTCGAAGAACTCTATCAAGGTGGTAAGGCACGATTCTCTCCCGCACAAAACCATGTTGCCTATCACTGATAAGCTCATTCCTTTCCAAATATAAATAGATCCTATCCCTCAGTACCCTCTCCAGCAACTTCCCCACCACCGACGTCAGGCTCACTGGTCTGTAGTTACCTGGAATATCCCTACTACCCTTCTTGTACAGGGGACAACATGAGCAACCTTCCAGTCCTCCGGCACCTTACCTGTGTTTAAAAATGCCACAAAGATATCTGTCAGGGCCCAGCTATTTCCTCTCTCACCTCCCTCAGCAACCTGGGATAGATCCCATCTGTCCTGGGGATTTGTCCACCTTAATAACCTATAGCCTACCCAACACATCTTCCCTACTTATGCCAACGTGATCCAGACTAATCAAACTTCTATCTCTAATCTCAAGATTCATCATGAACACTGATGCAAAGTAATCATTCAGAATCTCACCCATTCTCTCAGGTTTGGCACACAGCCTTCTTTCATTATCTTTTAGTGGACCAATCCTTTCTCTAGTTACCCGCTTGCTTCCTATATAAGAACAAAATGCTTTGGGATTTTCCTTAATTCTGCTTGCTAAAGCTATTTCATGACCCCTTTTAGCCCGCTTGATTCCTTGTTTAAGACTTGTCCTTCTCTTCCGATATTCCTCCAGGGCCCGTTCTGTTCTTATCTGCCTAGACCTTATGTACGCTTCCCTTTTCCTCTTGGCTCGTCGTACAATTTCTCCTGTCATCCACGGTTCACGAATCTTGCCCTTCCTATCCTTTGCCTTCAATGGGACATGCCTACCCTGCACTTTCTCAGCCTTTTGGTCACCCATTCACTGTCTCCCTCAGCAATTCTAACCTGCAGTGTGAGCAGTTCACTAAATATTCTTGTTTAGTGAAAAAGAGTGAGACAGAGGGAGACTATCAGAGACTGAGAGAGGAAGACTATGGGAGTGTAAGAGAGACAGAGTGGCAGTACAGATGGTTTTTCTATAACGCAATGGTTGTGTTCTTGTACAGCCCCACATTATAGAAAAACTGTGCATTAGGAACAGCATTTAAAGTGTTGGCGATGTAATCGCGTTACAGCCAACACACGTTTTAAAAGTTTGCGCTATAGAAACAGTGTCCCCAAATTGGCAGCTGTGTTACAGTGAATTCACGTTAATGAGATGTGTGGTATAGCAGAATGACCTGTATGCAGAAAGACTGAGCAAGAGAGTATAAGGTAGAGGAAGACGCAGGGACAGGGGGATATAAAGAAAAGGAGACAGCAAAGGAAGCACACAACAAGGTTATCTGGGTCTTGTGGTACATTGGTAGTTTCCCTCCCTCAGGGCCAGAAGGCCTGCGTTCAAATCCAGCCTGCTCTAGAGGTGTACCTGAACTGGGTGATTAAAATATCTTATCCATTGAAATTCCAAACACAAAGGTAATAAATGAGAAGGTTCTTCTCTGTTACTAATTTTCAGTTAATTGAAAGCTTTAGACAGGAAGCAAAAGCACAGCAGCCAGAGGCTAACTATAATCCTATTCATTTAGCCATTCATAGTATGAAATGTGTATCCATGTAAAAAATTAAAGCAGTACAGAACAGACTCTTCATCCTCTGACGATAATGCAATCCTCTAAACCACCCATTTCAAATATTAATTTGAAAGTCTCCAGCTCTCACCTTTGTCACTGAATTTGTCTCCCTAACCAATAGGAATTGCCTAATTAATTCATTATATTATTGGTCAGAGCATTGAGTACAGGAGTTGGGAGGTCATGTTGCGGCTGTACTGGACATTGGTTAGGCCAGTTTTGGAATATTGTGTGCAGTTCTGGTCTCCTTCCTATCAGAAAAATGTTGTGAAACTTGAAAGAGTTTAGAAAAGATTTAAAAGGATGTTGCCAGGGTTGGAGGATTTGAGCTAAAGGGAGAGGTTGAATAGGCTGGGGCTGTTTTCCCTGGAGCATCAGAGGCTGAGGGGTAACCTTATAGAGATTTATAAAATCATCAGGAGCATGGATAGGATAAGTAGACAAAGTCTTTTCCCTGGGGTTGGGGAGTCCAGAACTAGAGGGCATAAGTTCAGGGTGAGACGGGAAAGATATAAAGGGACCTAAGGGAGGTGCATCTATGGAACGAGCTGCCAGAGGAATTGGTGGAGGCTGGTACAGTTACAGCATTTAAAAGGCATCTGGATGTGTATATGAATAGGAAGGGTTTAGAGGGATATGGATCAAGTGCTGGCAAGTGGGACTAGATTAGGTTGGGACATCTGGGCGGCGTGGGCAGTTGGACCGAAGGTAAAAACAATGACTGCAGATGCTGGAAACCAGAGTCTGGAACAGAGTGGTGCTGGAAAAGCACAGCAGTTCAGGCAGCATCCGAGGAGCAGGAAAATCGATGTTTAGGGCAAAAGCCCTTCATCAGGAATACAGGCAGAGTGCCTGAAGGGTGGAGAGATAAATGAGAGGAGGGTGGGGAGAATGTAGCATAGAGTAGCTTCAGGGCAGAGGAAATGACCTGGGTGTTGCAGTGGGAGAGGGACTCACTGAGATTCTTGTAGAGAGAGGAAGAGTTTCTGTGCTGTATATCTCTATGACTCTATGACTCCATGACCACTCAGCCACACAATAGTCTAATTAATAAAATCAAATATCCATAGAAAAAGACCATTCAGCCCACCATGCCTGCACCAGCTCTTTGATAGAATTAGTCCATTTTCCCCAGACTCCTGTAAGAATTTCTCTTTGTATATTTACCTTTGAAAGTGAACCTTTCAGGCAGATCGCAGTAACCCACTGTCGAAAGAGATTTGCTACTGTTCTTTGCTGGGGTTCTTCTGCTCAATGTCCTCTAATTATTTTCCCTCCTCATTTACACCATCAAAAATATTAATGATTTTAAACATGTTTATTAAATTACCAATGTTATTTTCTCTACCTGAAACTTGTCTAATATCACCAGATATCAGGATGTGCTCATTCCTGCTGCTATTTGAAGGCAGTTGTGAGTTTCGAGTTGGGTCTTTTTTCCCCCATGAGGTTTAGCTGAGTTTCTGTGGGACATGGTCGGAAGGCTCGGAGGTTGGTGTTTCTGGGGAGGGGTGATTGTGCATTCAGGCCTCTTCGATGGTGTTCCTGAGCCCACTTGTGTCCTCTATGTGGATTTATTTTCCAATATTCTCTGGGATTGGCAACCTTTCGCGTGTCCCTGCCAATGCAGTTCTAGTAAATCAGTTCCCACTCTGGATTAGATATTGGATTTGATCTGGAAGGATACAGTTCCCAGTTGGTTAGAGTTAACTGTTGTTATTGTTTTTGAAAGTTGTCGGGTTTTAATTGAATTACATTTCCCAAGCTACAAAAAGCTGCTGCCTGCCCAGAAACAAACTGAGTAGCAAATGAGAACAAAGCACAGGGAATGCTGGAGAAACTCAGCAGGCCTGGCAGCATTTGTGGAGAGAGAAACAGAGTTAACCATTCCAGTATGACTCTTCACTGCAACAATGACTCCAGGATACCAGACTCGAAACATTAACTCTGTTTCTGTCTCCCCACCAGACCTGCTGGGTTTATCTAGCATTCTCAATGTTTGTTTCAAATTTCCAGCTTCCAAATTATTTTACATTTATTTGAGGAGTGAAGCAGAATGTATTTTCAAAAGGATGCGTCTGTCCAGCAGGTTTAAAATGTGTGGCAATTGTCATTCTAGCCCTGTGCTCAATGTCGCTAAGCAGATAAAACAGCTTGGAATTCCTTCTATCCCTGAGGAAGCTTGAAAAATATTTAAAGATATCTCCAGGTGGATTGCAACTTAAACACTGCACTACATCAGACCACAGAAGTAATCAAACAGACAAATCTCTGGAAAGAAATTGCTGGTTCAAGAATCAGTTAGAGATTAAGAGTTAGTGCAAGGAAGTTTGTTGCCTAAGATTCCAAGGATATGAGAAGTTTGCAATTATTCTAAATGTCCTCTCGGTACTGAGCACAACTAATGAATATGTTTGATGTTCACTAAGTATGTCTACTACGTGCGCTCAGAGGGTGCTTTCACCAGTAAAATATATCTTAACAAATCGTGCATTGTGCAGCATCTCATATACGAACCCTATGACATAAACCTTGACATGCAATATAAACCGCACCCTACAGCATAGCCCACAAACTGCAATATCCCCCATTCTCCTGTGTTGACCCACAGTCTGTGATATCTCATATTCCATGCAATATAATCCTGATATTGCAGAACGAAAACTATGATATGATCATTGGTTGTGGTACCACTTTTATACAAAAACAGCAGATTATACGTCAATGAAATTATTATATTCAGCGGTGTGTACTAACCAGATGCTGCATTCTCTGAACCAAGCTGTCATGGCTGACTCCACACTCCCTGATTGTTACTTTGTAACAGAACTAATCCAAACACGAGAGAAAATGTTTGCAAATTACTTTTTGCACAACATTCATTTTGAGATAAAACACAATTTAAAAAAAAATTAATTTACATCACCTTAATAATTCTCTGGATCATATGGACTGCCCAGTAAGATATGAGTGGATTATTCTGAGTAGCTTATGTCTGTGGATTTATTTTGGTAAGGAAGCTGAACTGGTTTGGGAATATTCCGACATGGTCTGGGAATGCTTTAATCAATGAATTGCTTAACCGCTTTCTGTCTCCATTCACAGCTGTTCCGCCTTCTGGTAATATTGTCAATGCTCCCATTGCTCTCTCTTTTGTCACTTTATCAGGCTCCTTCACTCCCAGGCTGTCTTCAGAGAGCTGGACAACCCAATTCAATGTTTCAGATCTCAGTCATTCCACCGGAGTTTACTCAAAGTATTATTGCTATTTCATTTTCAAAAGGTGTTCCCTGCCCTACTGAGTACTCCCAGCATTTATATCTTGAATTCAGATTCCAATCCCCACAATATTTTTAGTTGTTGGTAAATACAGAAATTGTTTCCAAATAAATCAGACCCAGCAGAATAAAAACAAAACCATCAGGGATATTGGTCACCAGATTAAACAACAATTAACATTCTGATACTTTAATCATAGTAACTGAAATCAATGCTAATCTGTCCCCTGTTGATTATCAGGCTTTGCCAACAATGGAGGCAAGAAAGCTATACTCCAGACTGTGGGGAACATGGTAATCAATGGCGATAATGTAAAAAGACTGAACCTCAAGTGTGTGGGGCAAGTGGAACATAAAAGATACTAAAAGGTGCAAATAGATTCTAGTGCTCAAACTATCTGCTAATTGTCCTTGACCTTTTTGCTACTTACTGCCTCTTTCCCGTTGGAATACGGATCCATTCCAGACTCACCCCTCACCTTTTGTTCAAGGTCAGTGTTCAGTTAAAGTCAGGCCTAGACACACTGCAGAATCCAGCATTAACCATTAATTAAATTCCATCTGAACAGTTTCAGAATGACAGGGGGATTGTATGGGCTGATACTTACAATGACTCCATTTATGAACTTTTTGCCTGAGATTTTCCCTTCAGTGTTTTGCTCCTTCAGGAGAAAAAGGAAAAAGTATATTATTTGTAAAATTATCAATAATTGCATGATATAGTGGAATAAATATAGTGACTATTGAAGGGCATTCCTGATGAAAGGCTTATGCCCAAAGCATCGATGGTCCTACTCCTCGGATGCTGCCTGACCTGCTTCTGAGGAAGAGAGTGCCAAAGGTGCGCAACCCCTACGAAGGTCACCCACAAATTTAAACAGTGCTCCCTAGTTCTGGGCTGAAGCACAAGAAGGAACATTCTTTTGTATGTTTAACTTGTCATGGCCATTCAGGACTTAAACATTTCAAATCATCCAACACGCTTCAAAACTCCAGTGGACATAATCTCAGTCCAACGCTTCCTCCTGAGGCAACCTACTCACTTCAGATATCAATCCAGTAAACCTCTGCCTCCATCCTTGCATAAATAAAGAGGCCGGAGTTCGAGATGTAGTCTCATCAGTTCCCTGTATAACTGATATATTACCTCCTTACTTTTATATTTAATTCTTCTTGGAATAAAGGATAGTTTCCCATTTTCTTCCTGATCATATGCTAGCATTTTGTGATGCGTGCACCTGAACACCTAGATCCCTCTGCACTTCAGAATTCAGCTGTTGTTCTCTATTTACATAATAGTTTCCTTATCTATTTTTACTACCTAATTGAAGAAAACTTCACATTTTCAATAATGTGTCACAGGAAGCAATGTTGGACACAGTGACTGTCTTGCTTATAATATGTGCACAGGGAACTCTGTTTCATTTTAATCAGAGTGGAGAATGAATTTCTCATCACCTTGCAATGCTTGATTGAGTTACAGTAACCCATTCCCTGGAATCTTTCTGTTAATGTGGGATTCTAACCCATTCACTCTTTCAGAATTAATGCAAGCCATTTACTGCTGCTGACATTTTGATTAGATGGTTTTGAGCACAAACTGGATACAATTTCTCTTGTAGAAATTTGAGATTAATTGATGCCTTTCAGAGTGTTGAGATGTGAAAGATATTGAGAATCAGGTTTTAGTGTCATGTTCAATGCATAGATTGAAGATGTCATCAGAACCTCAGGGATGGTGGCAAAGGTCCACTTACTTCTCACTGTTGGCTGTTCCTTCGTCTAAACTGCTATGGTCCATATGCTGGGGGATGGAATCACCTGATAATGCCAAAGATTCCCACCATTTTGATAAGTGTTAATTTCATTCCTGAACCTTAGTACATGTGAGTTTTGAATTTTTGTACATGCTAGCAATCATTTTAACGCTGGGTGTTAATTGTTCTTTCTTAGTCACACCCTAGACTTTTTTTTAATCACACATGTGACATGGGCATTGCTGCATGGCCAGCTTTTATTATCCACTTCTAGTGCTCTTTAAGAAGGTGGTGGTAAGCCACCTTATTGAACTGCTGAAGTCCATGTACTGTAGGTTGACTCACAATGCCTTGAGGGAGGGAATTCCAGGATTTTGACCCATTGACACTGAAGGAACAGTGTTATATTTCCATGTCAGGATAGTGAGTGGCTTTGAGGGGAACTTGCTGCTGGTGGTGTTCCCATGTATCTGCTGTCATTGACCTTCCAGATGAAAGTTGTCATGGGTTTGGAAGGTGCTATCTAAGGATCTTTGGTGAATTTCTGCATCTTTTAAATGATACACACTGCTGCTACTGAGCGTCAGTGATAGAGGGAGTTTGTGGATGTGAAGCTAATCAAGGAGATGGTTTATCCTGGACAGTGTCAAGCTTCTTGAGTGTTGTTGGAGCTGCACCCATCCAGGCAAGTGGGGTGTATTCCATCACACTCCTGACTTGTGCCTTGTAGATGTGGACAGGCTTTGGGGAGTCAGGAGGTGAGTGTAGGACAAACCATCCCCTTGATTGTCACAGTATTCCTAGTTTCTGACCTGCTGTTGTAATCACTCAGTTTATGGAATTTGCAGGAATTTGGAACAGTATCATTAAGTTGGGATAGTCTGTTGGCTTTTTGGACGGGTTAAGTTATTGTATACCCAGTTCTCTTTTGTTTGTGTTTCATTCAGTTATGTTGCAAATACATTCTGTTTTGTTTAAAATTAAGTGATTGGGCCAGCTACATCATATTCACTCTCCACCTGCTTAAAACAACTGGCAAAGTTAGGGTCTGGGCTACTTCCTTGAAATATTTTGAAGGGGGTCTGGCCTGGTCCATAACAATACAATTGGTGGTTTCCTCGGCCATTTATACAATGTGAATTATACAATGAACAGAAGAGTCTTGGGAAAAGTTGGTGGGCAGAGAGATCTGGGAGTGCAGGTCCATTGTACCCTGAAGTTTGTTGCACAGGTGGATAGAGTGTCAAGAAGGCACATAGTATGCTTGCCTTCATTGGACAGGGTATTGAGTATAAGAGTTGGCAAGTCATGTTAAAATTGTACAAGACATTGGTTCGGCCACATTTAGAGTAATGTGTACAGTTCTGGATGCCACATTACCAAAAGGATGTGGACGCTTTGGAGAGGGGGCAGAGAAGTTTTACGAGGATGTTGCCTGGTATGGAAGATGCTAGCTATGAGGAGAGGTTGGGTAGGTTAGGCTTGTTTTCATTGGAAAAAAGGAGATTGAGGGGGTCCTGATTGAGGTTTACAAAATCATGAAGGGTATAGACAGGATGGATAGAGACAAGCTTTTTCCCAGGGTGAAGGATTCAATAATGAGAGGTCACGCTTTCAAGGTGAGAGATTGAAAGTTTAAGGGCGTTTCACGCGGCAAGTACCACAGACGGTGGTGGGCATTTGGAACGTGTTGCCAGCAGAGGTGGTAGAGGCAGGTATGGTATATTCATTTAAGATGCGTCTGGATAAATGCATGAGTAGGTAGGGAGTAGAGGGATACAGATGCTTAGGAATGTGGGTGGCACGGTGGTAGTGGGTGGCACGGTGGCACAGTGGTTAGCACTGCTGCCTCACAGCGCCTGAGACCCGGGTTCATTTCCCGCCTCAGGCGACTGACTGTGTGGAGTTTGCACGTTCTCCCCGTGTCTGCGTGGGTTTCCTCCGGGTGCTCCGGTTTCCTCCCACAGTCCAAAAGATGTGCAGGGTCAGGTGAATTGGCCATGCTAAATTGCCCGTAGTGTTAGGTAAGGGGTAAATATAGGGGTATGGGTGGATTTCGCTTCGGCGGGTCGGTGTGGACTTGTTGGGCCGAAGGGCCTGTTTCCACACTGTAATGTAATCTAATTGACCGACAGGTTTAGATAGTACATTTGGATCGGCTCAGGCTTGAAGGGCCGAAGGGCCTGTTTCTGGGCTGTAAATTTTCTTTGTTCTGCTTTGTTCTATTTCAGAGGGCACTTGAAAGTCAACCACATTGCTGTGGGTTTGGAGTCACATGCTGGCCAGACTGGGTGAAGGTGGCACATTTCCTTCCCTAAAGGACATAAGTGAAGCAGGGTTTTTTTTTCTTCCACCAATTGAGATTGGTTTCATGATCTTCAGTAGATTCTTAATCCCAGATGCTTTTTATTGAATACAAATTCCACTGTCTGCCATGATGCAATTTGAACTTGGATTCCAAAACCAATAATTTCAGGATTAATAGTTTAACCATAGTAGCATTAGAACATCTACTCTTTTGGGATTGTATTTGCTTTTTGAAGACATTATGATGTGAGAACAGGATATTAGGTGGGGCTTTCATGCAGTCCATACTGGAGGGTAGAGCATCCTTTCAATGTGTTGGTTACATCATTTAAATTTGGCTTTGAAAGCATGACGTAAATGATCTGCAATTGGCAAGTTTACTTATTTTGCAAACTTTGGCAAAGGAAACTTTAAATGGTTGATGATTTAACATCCACTGGGTGGTCACTATATTCCTGTAATCACATATTAATTTAATTCAGAATGTTGATTGGACCTCTCTGTTTATATTCACTGCTCCTTCTTTGGCATCATCCTGATACTTTCAGATTTTATTCCAGTAAAAAGAGTAAGCCTGGCTTTCCTCATTCACTCTGTGGTTCAACTCCAGACATGACCCTCATTCAAAAGGTCACTTTCTCTTTGTTTAATTTCTCCTTGTTCTTTCCAGCCTTTCATTTTCCATTTGCTTTAATTATCATCTCACAATGTTATGACCAGACCCCAGAGTCAGGTCATCATTCCAGGTGGGACTCACCAATCTGCTAAACTCCCAGGTCAGGACGATGGACTGGCTCCTTGTCTTTACTCATGTAGCTTTTGATTGGTTGCAACAAGGTTAATTTGAAAAGGATCACTTCCTTGTTGATATCGTTCTCTCAGATTCTTTCATTCAATTCATTCCTTGAACTGAAGCCGGACTGGAGTTTATTCCAGAATTTGGTTATTTCCAAAGCTAGGTTTTTCTCGGCACCTGCTCGACTTGTGATTTAAGCTAAATAAAACAACCTACATTTATATAGCCCCTTCAATGTTGTAGATAGATAGTAATAGATAGAACCACATAAGAATGTAAGAACTAGGAACAAGAAGTGTCCATTCAGCCCCTTGCTCTGTCATTTAATACAATCATGGCTGATCTCAACTTGGACTCAACTCCATCCATTCTCCATAACTCTTCAACCCATTACTAATTACAAATCTGTCCTGTCTCCTCCTTAAATTTATGCATCTGGCACACTCTGGGCTAGTTAATTCCACAGATTCATAATCCTTTGAGAGGAATAATTTCTCCCGATCTCAGTTTTAAATCTGTTACCCCTTCTCCTAAAACTATGACCTCTCATTTTAGATTGCCCCCATAATCTGCTCGACAGATACCTTGCCAATCCCTTTTAGCATTTTATCTGCCATCTATGTGGAGACGTTGGGGCAGGTGACCTAAAGATTTGTCAAAGAGTGTCCTAAAATTGAGAAGTGAGGTAGAGAGGGATAGGAAAGAATTTCAGAACTTGGAAGCCAAGCAATGAGGTTGGGGAGGTGGCGTGATAAAAACCAAGAAAGCCAAGGAGCATTCAAGGATTAACCCTTGAAAGACACCAGAAATAACGGTGCAAGTATAGGATTCCTAAGCTGCAGACACTGTATCATGGGAATGTGAGGAAATTGAAAGAAGTAGAGGGAATATCAGAGGGGCTTGTGACAGAATTAGAGACAATCATTGATTTTGTGATTTTACAAAGTTGCATTTTCTGCTATGAGTGTTGCTCTGATATCTGAGCTTTGGACACTCCCACCATTTTGGTAACCAGCACAGTCTCTTCATCCTGTCCATCATGGCTCTATCCCTTGATGATCCTGAACATTATAGCATTGATACATTCCTTGATTTCATTCCTGGACCGATGCCATATACCTTCCATCTTTGATAATAAGTCCATCCTTAATACTTAACCTGACATCCTACTTTACACAAGGTGGGAGTCATTGCCTCCTGTGTTTGCTTTAACTCAGTGTCGCTTCTCTGAGACTGGACCAGATCTTTGTCTTTGTTTTGGCTCATCATGATGATGTCTATTTGTGCTGAAGTGGGTACCCTGTTTAACCAATGCATCTGCCCTTATGTTCCCAGTTGAAGACATTCAGTGATGGGCTCTAATCTTAATGCTATCGTATTTGCCACCTTGGGCAATTTGGAGAGTGAATTTGAACAGGGGTGCAAGCACTAATGGTTTCCACTGTAGCAGGAAGTCAGTGAAACTGTATCCATGTTGTCTGTATGTCTGTCTGCTGGTGGGAAGATGATTCTGGGTGGCTGAACACATGCCTAGAACTGCTAGGTCTGCAGTCAGAGTGCTCAGCGTGTTAGGGAGCATCAGCGCTATATGTAAAATTGGGTCTTTAATTTTTTTGTCGCATGCTGGGATTTCGAAATGTCCACAGCACTTGTCTGTCTGGTGCAGGCCTCTCAGTGTAAACTGTCAGTTTTTGCATTTCTCATTGAGACCATCTTTGGATGCTGTGCCTCCTGGTGCGCTCTACAACGTTCACTGGGTTCGTCTGCTCCTGCTACTTTGACATTCACTTCCTCCAGCTCCTTACTGAGCTTCACCTTCTCCCATTGTCTCCCATTCACCTGCTCCATGCAACTGCCTATTGCGGGAGCCTTGCTTAGGTTTAAAACATGTTTCCTTTCAGCTTTCCATGCAGCCCACCAACCCAGAGTATTTCTGCCCTGCAGGTCCCGATTTTTCCTCACTACAATGGTTGCCCCAGCTTAGCCACTTCTTATTCAGATAATTTCTTGGTAGCTCCTCCCACTCTGCGAACTCGGCTTGTCCTCCTATTGTTTTCTTTTAATCTACTGCTCTCTCTCTCTCTCTCTTTCTCTCTGTCTCATGAGTCCCTGATCGTTTTTAGCTGATTTTTTTGCTTGTCTGAGACTGGTTTCTTGACCCGATATACTATCTCTTACCTCGTGGGTCTGTGACTTTATTCTAGTTTCTCTGTATCCTCGTGAGTTCCTGATCCCAACATCTGGCTTTTTGCATCCTCATGAGTAGCCTGCCCCTGTATTTGGCTTCCTTGCCTGTTTTCTGAGGGGCCCTGACCCTGTAATAACTCTGGCTGTTTGTCCTCCTCATGTTACAAGCATTTGGTTTATGTCCCAATCACTGATCAGAAACCTTTACCCTCTTTCATCCACTTGAATCCTGGCCATCATGTGGGACAGCTCCCTCTTAAATCAGACTCAGGCTAGATGTTCAAGAGTTCAAGGTTGGTTTGATATCGAAGATTATACAAATCCTTCTAATTGAAGCCCACCAAGGGACACCGATGTTGTCTGTACTTTGGATAGTTTGACCAGTTCATGCATTGAAAACCACTTTATCCAAACACTTTTGTAGGTGAGACAGACAAAGGGACACAGAATTAGCTTTTCAATTAAACTTTATTTTATTAACAAAATATTCCTTATTAAAAGCACCATGTAAACATTTTGCAAATTCCCACAATATTTACTCCTTATCTCACTCTATCTGTTTGAGAAACGATATTACCTGCAATGATCCATACCTTTGATTCCCCATTGTGCATAGATAACAATACCCTATATACTATCTTTCATACGCGCATCAATAACAGTACTATATACAAATAACTTCATATGTAAATTGAAATTAGCCACTATTCATGTACACATGCTCATCCTCAAGCTTCTTTGGCAACTAACAGCACTCAATAGAGTAACATTCATCCACTCAGCAATTAACAGAGTCCTTTTGCAATGCAGTCAAAATTCATTGATTTCTTGGCTCCCACGTAGGAGCGTAGAGTCCACAATAAGTTTCCAGATGAATCCCTTCTTCCAGTGGACAATTGTAACCGTGGGGATAGTAAGATTGATCAAAATAAACAGGTTGAACAACGCAGCCAGATATGAGAGGAGACATACCCGTGGGTGTATCTGCACACTTGAGCCCCAGCCCCCAAAATGTCCCCCCACCTCCAATTAGTCACTTTTATTTCCCTGTTCCATTTTTGAATTTGCTTTAACTGCTGAATAACAGCAGGAAAGCTTGACTGTATTTGCCAATTGTGTCCAGACCTGCTGCAATTTCTCCAGTAGGTGTTCTATGCCAGTGTTGTCCTTCTCCCAATAATCCCAAATGATCCATGTGATTGGCTGGACCATTGAAATCCACTTCCTGTCTGACATAGGGCTTGCTGTCTTCCACCTAGGTGGGTCTCACAGTCAGGGTGGAGCTTCTTGGGTTGCTGTGAGTCTCCACTGAGGGGCTGGCTTCCAGGTGTGTATTTGTATTCCCTCTGACCCCAGAGCTTTCAGAATGTTTTGTGGCCTTTGGCCAATGGTACCATGGAGTCCTACCAACAGCCTTCACTATTGCTGTTAAGGGGACAGAGGGGAGGCATAAAGTCTCACCCTCAGGCATTTTCTGGAAGTCAAGGTACCAGAAAGTCTGATCAGTTGTCTCCAATACATTACCATCGGTTGGATGTAACTGGTTTCCCCGAACATTTGTAGCCTCTTTGACCTCAATTTCCACTAATTGCTAATTGCTGCTGATTGTTTTTTAAATTGGCTTGGCTAATTTTCTATAAGGCTTGATCTCTCTGTGGATCAATTTAGAATGTGCAATTTTGGATCTGTGTTTGCTTGACCACAGTGTAGTCCTTTCTGATGGAGATATTGTTTTATAATTCTTGGTAAATGTGAAACATTTTGAATTATTGGTCTTGACTGTGGTCATTCAACAGCAGTGGAGCTGAACCAGCAAGGAGAAGGTTACTAGACTGAGGGTGCTCATATTTACAAATAAACCTGTTCAGAGATATTATGGCACACCTATAGAATGAAACCTGGGATCCTAGCTTAGAGGCAGGGACACTAGCACTGTACCACCTGAACTGTTGGACTGAGGGTGTACTCTTGGTCAAATTCAGTCACAGAGTTATGACTTTCAGCTCAATGTGCAGTATTTAATTCCCCGAGGAGATGAGGAGCTGACACATCGAGTAATGGCCGTCGCTAAAGATCTTTTTCCAGGATTGAGGCTGATGTGAAGGCCAGAGGATTCACTGGGATCAGAGCGACTGGGAAGCTGTGTGTTAATTAGAGTGGCTTTACCACATGGAATATTCTCTTAGATGATTTTTAAATGTCAAGTTTTAAATTACTGAAAGAAAATGTAACTCTTTAACTTCAGTTAATTATATCAATGCTGGAGGTTAGGCCGAAATCCCAAGAGAGATAAAGCTACCTTCATATTGCAAAACCCTGCTGTCTGTGTCAGTTCTGCTCAAGTACGATTCTCTTTCACTCTCGGCACAAGGCATACTATTTTATTCACACTATAACATACACATTAACCATAGTGAGCACAATTCTTCACACTATACTGAATACACTATGATTGTAGTGAACACAGCTCCACGCACTAAAATGAAAACCCTGTGCTTGTAATGAGCACATTGTATGCACTATAGTGAGCTCAGTGCTGTAGTCAGCGCACTGACTGTAGTGAGCTCAGTGCTGTATGGTGAGCTCACTGACTGTAGTAAGCTCAGTGCTGTATGGTGAGCACACTGACTGTAGTGAGCTCAGTGCTGTGTGGTGAGCACACTGACTGTAGTGAGCTCAGTGCTGTATGGTGAGCTCACTGACTGTAGTGAGCTCAGTGCTGTGTGGTGAGCACACTGACTTCAGTGAGCTCAGAGCTGTGAGGTGAGCTCACTGACTGTAGTGAGCTCAGTGCTGTGTGGTGAGCACACTGACTTCAGTGAGCTCAGAGCTGTGAGGTGAGCACATTGACTGTAGTGAGCTCAGAGCTGTGTGGTGAGCACACTGACTGTAGTGAGCTCAGAGCTGTGCGGTGAGCACACTGAAGTGAGTTCAGTGCTGTGTGGTGAGCACACTGACTGCAGTGAGCTCAGAGCTGTGTGGTGAGCACACTGAAGTGAGCTCAGTGTTGTGGTGAGCACGCTGACTGTAATGAGCTCAATGCAGTGTGGTGAGCACACTGACTGTAGTGTGCTCAGTGCAGTGTGGAGTGTGGTGAGCACACTGATTGTACTGAGCTCAGTGCTGTGTGGTGTGCTCACTGACTGTAGTGAGCTAAATGCAGTGTGGTGAGCAGACTGACTGTCGTGAACTCAGAGCAGTGTAATGAGCACACTGAGTGTAATGAGCTCAGTGCTGTGTGGTGAGCACACTGACTGTAGTGAGCTCAATGCAGTGTGGTGAGCACACTGACTGTAGTGAGATCAATGCACTGTGGTGAGCACACTGACTGTAGTGAGCTCAGTGCTGTGTGGTGAGCACACTGACTGTAGTGAACTCAATGCAGTGTGGTGAGCACATTGACTGTATGGAGCTCAGTGCTGTGTGGTGAGCATACTGACTGTAGTGAACTCTGTGCTGTGTAGTGTGCACACTGACTGTAGTGAGCTCAGTGCTGTGTGGTGAGCACACTGTAGTGAGCTCAGTGCTGTGTGGTGAGCACACTGACTGTAATGAGCTCGGTGATGTTCGGTGAGCACACTGACTGTAGTGAGCTCAGTGCTGTTTGGTGAGCACGCTGCCTGTAGTGAGCTCGGTGCTGTGTGGTGAGCACACTGACTGTAGTGAGCTCAGTGCTGTGTGGTGAGCACACTGACTGTAATGAGCGCGGTGCTGTGTGGTGAGCACGTTGACTGTAGTGAACTCAGTGCTGTGTGGTGAGCACACTGACTGTAGTGAGCTTAGTGCTGTGTGGTGCGCACACTGACTGTAGTGAGTTAGTGCTGTGTGGTGAGCACGTTGACTGTAGTGAGCTCAGTGCTGTGTGGTGAGCACGTTGACTGTAGTGAGTTCAGTGCTGTGTGGTGAGCACACTGACTGTAATGAGCGCGGTGCTGTGCGGTGAGCACATTGACTGTAGTGAGCTTAGTGCTGTGTGGTGAGCACACTGACTGTGGTGAGCTCAGTGCTGTTTGGTGAGCACGCTGACTGTAGTGAGCTCGGTGCTGTGTGGTGAGCACACTGACTGTGGTGAGCTCAGTGCAGTGTGGTGAGCACACTGATTGTAGTGAGCTCAGTGCTGTGTGGTGAGCACACTGACTGTAGTGAGCTCAGTGCTGTGTGGTGAACACGTTAACTGTAGTCAGCTCAGTGCTGTGTGGTGAGCACACTGACTGTAGTGAGCTTAGTGCTATGTGGTGCGCACACTGACTGTAGTGAGCTTAGTGCTGTGTGGTGAGCATGTTGACTGTAGTGAGCTCAGTGCTGTGTGGTGAGCACACTGACTGTAGTGAGCTTAGTGCTGTGTGGTGAGCACACTGACTGTAGTGAGCTTAGTGCTGTGTGGAGAGCACACTGACTGCAATGAGCGCGGTGCTGTGTGGGAGCACGTTGACTGTAATGAGCGCGGTGCTGTGTGGTGAGCACATTGACTGTAGTGAGTTCAGTGCTGTGTGGTGAGCACACTGACTGTAATGAGCGCGGTGCTGTGCGGTGAGCACATTGACTGTAGTGAGCTTAGTGTTGTGTGGTGACCACACCGACTGTGGTGAGCTCAGTGCTGTTTGGTGAGCACGTTGACTGTAGTGAGCTCGGTGCTGTGTGGTGAGCACACTGATTATAGTGAGCTCAGTGCTGTGTGGTGAGCACACTGACTGTAATGAGCGCGGTGCTGTGCGGTGAGCACGTTGACTGTAGTGAGCTCAGTGCTGTGTGGTGAGCACGTTGACTGTAGTGAGCTCAGTGCTGTGTGGTGAGCACACTGACTGTAGTGAGCTCAGTGCTGTGTGGTGAGCACACTGACTGTAGTGAGCTTAGTGCTGTGTGGTGAGCACGCTGACTGCAATGAGCGCGGTGCTGTGTGGGAGCACATTGACTGTAATGAGCGCGGTGCTGTGTGGTGAGCACATTGACTGTAGTGAGCGCGGTGCTGTGTGGTGAGCACATTGACTGTAGTGAGTTCAGTGCTGTGTGGTGAGCACGTTGACTGTAGTGAGTTCAGTGCTGTGTGGTGAGCACGTTGACTGTAGTGAGCTCAGTGCTGTGTGGTGAGCAGACTGACTGTAGTGAGCTTAGTGCCGTGTGGTGAGCACTCTGACTGTAGTGAGCTTAGTGCTGTGTGGTGAGCACACTGACTATAGTGAGCTCGGTGCTGTGTGGTGAGCACATTGACTGTAGTGAGCTTAGTGCTGTGTGGTGAGCACACTGACGTAGTGAGCTCAGTGCTGTGTGGTGAGCACATTGACTGTAGTGAGCACGTTGACTGTAGTGAGCTCAGTGCTGTGTGGTGAGCACACTGACTGTAGTGAGCACAGTGCTGTGTGGTGAGCACACTGACTGTAGTGAGCTCAGTGCTGTGCGGTGAGCACACTGACTGTAGTGAGCTCAGTGCTGTGCAGCGAGCAACAGGCTGTAGTGAGTTCAGTGCTGTGTGGTAAGCACATTAGATTAGATTAGATTAGATTAGATTAGATTAGATTAGATTACAGTGTGGAAACAGGCCCTTCGGCCCAACAAGTCCATACCGACCCGCCGAAGCGAAACCCACCCATACCCCTACATTTACCCCTTACCTAACACTAGGGGCAATTTAACATGGCCAATTCACCTGACCTGCACATCTTTGGACTGTGGGAGGAAACCGGAGCACCCGGAGGAAACCCATGCAGACACGGGGAGAACGTGCAAACTCCACAGTCAGTCGCCTGAGGCGGGAAATGAACACGGGTCTCTGGCGCTGTGAGGCAGCAGTGCTAACCACTGTGCCACCGTAATGCCCACATTGACTGTAGTTATTTCAGTGCTTTGTGGTGAGCACACTGACTGTAGTGAGCTCAGTGCTGTGTGGTGAGCATGCTGACTGTAGTGAGCTCAGAGATGTGCAGTGAGCACACTGACTGCAGTGAGCTCAGAGCTGTGTGGTGAGCACACTGACTGTAGTGAGCTCAGTGCAGTGTGGTGAGCACACTGACTGTAGTGAGCTCAGTGCTGTGTGGTGAGCACACTGACTGTAGTGAGCTCAATGCAGTGTGGTGAGCACACTCACTGCAGTGATCTCAGAGCTGTGCAGTGAGCACACTGACTGCAGTGAGCTCAGAGCTGTGAGGTGAGCACACAGACTGTAGTGAGCTCAGTGCAGTGTGGTGAGCACACTGACTGTAGTGAGTTCAGTGCTGTGTGGTGAGCTCACTGACTGTATTGAGCTCAGTGTTGTGTGGTGAGCACACTGACTGTAGTGAGCTCAGAGCTGTGTGGTGAGCACACAGACTGTAGTGAGCTCAGTGCAGTGTGGTGAGCACACTGACTGTAGTGAGTTCAGTGCTGTGTGGTGAGCTCACTGACTGTATTGAGCTCAGTGTTGTGTGGTGAGCACACTGACTGTAGTGAGCTCAGTGCTGTGTGGTGAGCACACTCACTGCAGTAAGCTCAAAGCTGTGCGGTGAGCACACTGACTGCAGTGAGCTCAAAGCAGTGTGGCGAGCACACTGACTATAGTGAGCTCAGTGATGTGTGGTGAGCACACTGACTGTAGTGAGCTCAATGCAGTGTGGTGAGCACACTGACTGCAGTGAGCTCAGTGCTGTGTGGTGAGTACACTGACTGTAGTGAACTCAATGCAGTGTGGTGAGGACATTGACTGTGTGGAGCTCAGTGCTGTGTGGTGAGCACACTGACTGTAGTGAGCTCATGTGGTGAGCTCACTGACTGTATTGAGCTCAGTGTTGTGTGGTGAGCACACTGACTGTAGTGAGCTCAGTGCTGTGTGGTGAGCACACTCACTGCAGTAAGCTCAAAGCTGTGCGGTGAGCACACTGACTGCAGTGAGCTCAGTGCTGTGTGGTGAGTACACTGACTGTAGTGAACTCAATGCAGTGTGGTGAGGACATTGACTGTGTGGAGCTCAGTGCTGTGTGGTGAGCACACTGACTGTAGTGAGCACAGTGCTATCTAGTCAGCACACTGACTGAGGTAAGCTGTGTGCTGTGTGGTGAGCACACTGACTGTAGTGATTTCAGTGCTGTGTGGTGAGCACTCTGACTGTGGTAAGCTCAGTGCTGTGTGGTGAGCACACTGACTGTAGTGAGCTCAGTACTGTGTGGTGAGCACGCTGACTGTAGTGAGCTCAGTGCTGTGTGGTGAACACACTGACTGTAGTGAACTCTATGCTGTGCGGTGAGCACACTGACTGTAGTGAGCTCAGTGCTGTGCGGTGAGCACACTGACTGTAGTGAGCTCAGTGCTGTGTAGTCTGCACACTGATTGTTGTGAGCCCAGTGCTGTGCGGTGAGCACACTGACTGTAGTGAGCTCAATGCAGTGTGGTGAGCACACTGACTGTAGTGAGCTCAGAGCTGTGTGGTGAGTACACTGACTGTAGTGAACTCAATGCAGTGTGGTGAGCACATTGACTGTATGGAGCTCAGTCCTGTGTGGTGAGCACACTGACTGTGGTAAGCTCAGTGCTGTGTGGTGAGCACACTGACTGTAGTGAGCACAGTGCTATCTAGTCAGCACACTGACTGAGGTAAGCTGTGTGCTGTGTGGTGAGCACACTGACTGTAGTGAGCACAGTGCTATCTAGTCAGCACACTGACTGAGGTAAGCTGTGTGCTGTGTGGTGAGCACACTGACTGTAGTGAGCACAGTGCTATCTAGTCAGCACACTGACTGAGGTAAGCTGTGTGCTGTGTGGTGAGCACACTGACTGTAGTGAGCACAGTGCTATCTAGTCAGCACACTGACTGAGGTAAGCTGTGTGCTGTGTGGTGAGCACACTGACTGTAGTGAGCACAGTGCTATCTAGTCAGCACACTGACTGAGGTAAGCTGTGTGCTGTGTGGTGAGCACACTGACTGTAGTGA